>NC_092163.1:65836085-66111085 GCF_045791955.1 Oncorhynchus clarkii lewisi
GATGAAAATGATGGTGGGTTAAAAAAAGGGAACAACATTGAAACTAAAAGCAGATATTTGATTGTCTTGGGGCTCAACCCTTCCCTTGAGACCACTCTTCTTTTAACACAACAGATGTAACCCAAACAACGACGTGTTCTTGGACTGCTGATAGATAACAAAACAAACAGGATTTTACACAAATCAATAGCCACAGGCCAATGCAAATATTTTCTGTTGATTTGATTAGGATCGCCATTAGTCGATGCCAATGGTGACAGCTAGTCTTACTGGGGTCCAACTCGTAGCGAAAAGACAATACAGAAAAAAGTCCTAACAATTTACATACATTTAAAAACATGAACATGTAGTGTGTGTGTGTATACTGTAGGTTGCAATTACAGTAAACAGAAAAAGTCAGAGGCACAGAATGGTGCTTTTTGATCCTCCTCTCCCCCTGTCCACTCCCCTCCAGAAAGTAAATAAAAGGTTTATTGCTGCTCCAAATATCTGTTAAAGGACACGGCCTTCTCAGTGGAAAACAAAATACAGTGCAGTCACATGTTTATTGCTCCAGCTACTCCCTTTTCCCTCACGATAAATAATCAAACATGCCATCCAGAACAAACAAAGCCGTGGAGCCGGGAAAAACAGTGGTCATGAAAACCACACTGATACCAAGAAAAGCAAGCATGTATTCCCACAGTGAGCCGCCAGCCTCCTCACACCTACACCAGTAAAACATCTGAGTAAATAACTAGGCTCATACTTTCCATACTCCACAGACGATTACTCCCACAATTAAACTAACAGTCCGAGCCCATCCCACACAGCAGAGTAATACTCCACAAGTCAATTATTTGATGAGTCAGGTTGATTGCCAGACGCAAATTAAAAGTGGTATGTTGAAGACGAAAATCGGAAAAGGTGGAGGGGGGTGGGTGGGGTGGAGAGAGGAGGTGCTCAGAGTACGTAAGAGGGAAATGTAAAGAAACGCGTGAAAGAGTAAGAGGAATGTATGGAAGATGGTATGAAAGTGAAATAGGAAAAGGAAGAGGGTATGGTATGGTGAAAGGCTTATAGAGAAACAGAGAGAGTGATAGGAGAAGATGATCTATAGGCCTGTAAATGCTCTATAAAAGAAAGGATGAGAGGGGAGTCCAGCTCAGAGGCAGGGGCAAACAGCTGTGCGCTGCTCTGCACCGTGTGTGTGTGTTGACCCTCTCAAACACAGGCCTGTGGGATGACATCATGAGGCAAGAATATAACCACAGGCTACAAAGAGGCCACTCTCCTGGCGTTTTACCCTTCCACCATTAAAACATGCTCTCTCTCTCTTTTTCTCTCTCTCCCTGCCTATAGCTTGTGAGGGGAGAACCCCAGCCCACACATTCATAAAGATAGCGTACCCTTTTCTTGCGACAGTGTGAGATTCACTCCAACACAAACAGAGAAATCCAACGCAATGCTAAGGCACAAACAATAACCGACTATTTATAGCCCTAATTATAAGAGCATGATATTTAACCCATTCAGTTACAGTATGACAAACTTCCTATCTTCCCGCCTACAGTGGCAGACCTACCTAGCACTTAAAGCATGCAATACAAGATCAATGTAATTCAATAACCTCAAGTAGGTTATTGTAGGTAAGAATAAGTTGACGGTTAAAAGTTATATACACATTGCACTACAGCACTTATGCAAAATGTGCAGCGTAAAGTCAAGTTTAAATAGACAATAGACCACAAATGACAGAGCTGTGTAATGGAATAAAGGACAGAAGGTTCTTCTTCGAAGACACAATAATCTTACCTGGTGAGGCAGCATGGCACAACAGAGCACCAAATAGTTAAGCCAAGCCTACGGATTACTACAGGGGAACATTATGAATAAACAAAAGTAGTAGTTAGTTTTCTCTGTAACTTATGACACATGCATGCTTTGGTGTACCCTGTCTGGTTTACTAAGAGGGGTTGTTGGAACTAAGATACTTGAGTCAACAGGATATGATGGGAGTTTTTTAGATACTAATGGGTGAAGACATATATTTCTGGGAATCATTAACAGAAAAAAACCTGGCACAACACCTACAGTACTGCATCATCAATCAGCATAAATACAGTAACTGTGACGTTGCGATGGAACACTGTGTATTGTAAGATCATCCACGTTGATCTCAAGTTGACCATCAAATAGAAACTAACCTCATTAAGACTTTCATATTTGATAAAGTGGAAAAGCAGTCAGAAAATAATCACTTACAGTATTAGTCATACTGTTTGGGCTCTGTTTTCCCCAATGACTTTATAAAATAGTTTTAAAAGCGAAAGACACAGGATGAGTCAAAAGACCGTCATTATCGAAAAATAACGATATAAAAAGGTCTAGCTGGGGAACCTATGTAGAGTGTTTCCGAGTTGAGGCCGGCTAGAGGCTGAGGAATGATTTGTTGTTTAACAAGGCGACTGTAGCTGGCTGCCTTGGAGAGGCCTGATGCTGTGCTAAAATAACCCATTGTGAGCTGTCACTGTGATGTTTACACAGCACCCACTCTTCTCTTCACACAAGGCCTCTTCTCTCTCTCTCTCCCCTCTTTCCCTGAAATTCATCTCCTTTTGATCTCACATTCAAAGGTACTGGGGCTTGATAGACGTACAAGCCTAAAAGCAGCTCCAGACGCGCTAAACTGCCAGCGGATGACAGACCGGAGCATCTAAAGAGCAGAGAAATGAGGAGAACAGCATGTTGTCTGGGCACTACAATAGCACAAATCAAGAGACATATTAGGTGGAACTGATCAGATACAGTTCAAAGACAGATAATACAAACAGATAACTAGGATGCAAAGGGAACAGGAGACTGCCGTGCTTTAGGGCGAAGCAGATGTCAAGCTAAGGGGGGAAATACTGTATGTTTATAGAATTAACTAGGGTTTTACACAGAAATACACGTATTCAAGTTTTGACTTATTCTAATGTACAGAACCAGCAGATTGAACTGTGTGTATTTCTAACTGGCAAAACATGTCATGAGTAACATGAGGCTTGCCAATTGGATTTAGATATTTGTACGTGCGGAACCTGTCTATGTACAGGTGCAACTGAAGAAGCTGCATTACAATGTGCTGCTATGGTTGTTTGTACTACAGGCTAAGTTGTAGCTGTACAGTACGAGCTAGGATAAGGAACAAAATAAACACACACACACACACGCACGCACACACACACACACACACACACACACACACACACACACACACACACACACACACACACACACACACACACACACACACACACACACACACACACACACACACACACACACACACACACACACACACACACACACACACAAACAAACACCCTCCAGGATCTGACAAGGTCTTATTGCCAACAAAGACAATGCAATTTGATATCCTTGTCATTTGCACATTCTCTTTCAAATGTGTTCAAAGTTCACACCTTCCCCTGTGTTAACGGGTCTGTTTTAATAAACAGCGGCTGCCTTATTTCTAAATCTACTTTCACACCATATTAGTGAATAGAGCCTCTGAAAAGGCAGGAGCAGCTCTCATGTCCCAGGGCTATCTAGCAGTGATAAGGGAATGGCTAAGTACTAGATGTCTTTATATGCAGTCTGCACATGTGGATTATTTACAGGCTTTGGGTTTCCTGCTGTTAAAGCCAGCTCTGGGTGCCATACAAATCCCTGCTCTGAGAATTACCACAAGTCTTTGCTTTGATTCAGCCCTAAACTTTTTACTATGTTGTAATGGCACGCACATTTTGGACATGACCAAAGGCACTTCTTTATCTCTCTACATCTGTTGACCTTGAGTAAACAAAAAATACAAACAACTTGTGTTCAACTGTAGAGGAATTCAAATGCACTGGTTATTGAGAGATACGTCTAGTAGTAGGCTACGTTCCTCGGAAAGAAGAGACCAGCAACAATCATCCTGCAGTTCAAACTGACAGACAAATGTGAGCCAGGTAAAGAGAGTGGTTGTGTGAAAACTGAGAGGGCTCCATTCAGGGTGGCTCCACTGCAAGAGGTGCGGTGACGTGGGTCTGGTCTAGTGTGTTTGTTCAGGCCCATCAGGAGAGAGCCCTCTTTATTTCCTCCGACTCACCAATGTCCTCCAACTCCAACGTCAGTGTAAACCTTGAATATGAAATGATTTTAAACAAATTGACCCTAACTGCTAGAAGATGTGCGCGCAGATGTAATCGGATCCCTGTGGCCATTGTGGAGACTGGAGAGAGAGGAAAAAGTGGCAGAGAGAGGAGAGGAGTGGAGGAAAGCGGAGAGGAGTAGAGGAGAGCGGGGTCCAGTGCTCGCTGTTTACCCAGTGGCTGGAGTTAACTAGACAGGAGACCAAGGTTCTCATACGGCCAGCAAAAACACAGCTAATAGGTTTGTCCTTAATGTAGTTCTGCTCAGCAGACACAGGCATTTCTCCCCCTTCTCAGGTCTGTGGGTTTGCCTGGTGATGGCCTAAATGTCAAGGTTATCCGCTTAACTTTCTAAGTGAAAGAGCACACCTCTCAACTCATCTGACATTTATGGCCCTGGCTCTACCCCTGCAATGTTTTATCCAAACAAAGGGCCTTCAGTAGCCCTGTGCAATAAGCCCACTTCTCTCTGGATCCTCCTGGTGTGTTCATAGTACAGTAGGCTGACTCCCTCCTACAGAGTGGAAAGCTGTTCCTTCCATTTTTGTAAATTATGCAGGCTATTGTAAGACTGGCGGGGAATTTATTGAAACTGGGAGAGTTACTCACACATTTTTAGAATAGGACAAGTAGGATGATGTGTGATCAGCGGGGCATTGAGTGTGCAAACATATAGTAATGGAATTCACTTACAATAAGTGTAATTTTTATTGAAATGCATATGATTTGGGACCATTTTTAAACATGTGAGCAGATAAGCAGCAGTAGGAATCATGTCAATATATATGAATTGAGTTATATACTTTTTTTTGTACAATGGCTGTTTATCTGTAATGCAAAGTAGGCAGGACTGTATTCCCTGTAAGTATATAATTAATGCCATTTCCAAAAAGCCTCTCCACATGGAAAACAGGCACCCATGTTTAAACCTCACGCATTACAGGCCCTCTGAAAAACACTCTCTAACCCATGTTTAGATTTCCAAACTAATTCATGTAGAATACATAAATAAATCAATGTTTTGTACCCACTTCAAACCATTATATGCCTTTCCTTTGCTGCACTTTTCAACTAATCTATTAATATTTATGACAACACTAAACATTTCAAATTGCCATGTTTAAACAATATAAAGCACAGCATGCAATTATATAAGATGCAAGCCGACTTCAATAAAAATCAAATTTTGTTTTGTTCTCCCCATAACAGGTAATGCGATGGCTTGACAAATGTTTTTAATGGGGATAATGGAGTGAAAGAAAAACAGGGTAGAAAGTAAACTTATTAAACATGAGTGTGGATGGAAGAGGTTGCTGTGGAGCGGGACTAATGATGGAGGGCAGGGAGTGAAGGGAGAGGAGGAGGGAGAGAGAAAGAGGGTGGGTAGAGAGGGGAGGGAGTATGGAGCAGGCGCAGAGCAGAGAGTAAACAGTGGGCCCGGAATCTACTCTGAGCCTGGTACAGGCGGCCCGGGAGGTCAGCTCAGCTATGCAGGCCCAACAGGTTCCGTTTGTTTGGATTCTCCAGCCTCTCTTAGCTAGCAGCTTAACAACAGATGTCAAAAAGTAGGCCTCAATTCAGAGGTCCGGGTCAAAAAATACACATAAAGAAAATCAGACACAGTAGACACAACACACACACACACACTCAAGTGTCATTTAGCATCAAAATAACAGGGCCAAAACCTACAGAAAATAAGACAAATGTAAGAACATTTTAATGGCTTCACTGGCTTCACACAGGCAGGATAAACACACACACACACGCATGCACACACATGCAGTTTTGTCTGATTATGGGACACCAACTTCCTATCATGATTCAATAACATAATGCAAATCTCCCCTCCGTGAAGGCATTTTTGTCCCCGCCATTCAGCAGTTATTAAATGAATACTGTGTTTATTACTGCTTTAGAGCGGTGTAAACTCATAAACACCCTCCCGACTACAAGGGAAGCTGTCAACTAATATTGTTTCCCTCATGAGTCGCTCTTCCACCTCAATTACGCCTTTCAACTTCCTAGGCACTGTATGATAAAGTGGCCGTAAAAATCATTCACATTAATACACCATTGTGCATCTGCTGCTAAAGGTAATTAAAGAAGTAAATGACTCATAAGAATAGACATATGAGCCGCAAAATGAAAGGCAACTGGGCTGCCTCATGAAAATATGTACCATTAAGATACTGCATTTTCATATTCAGGGTAATCAGCTCCACTAGCCTGATGCTGATTTAATCCACTTCACTAGCGAAGTCTATCAGAGCGCGTCACTCTCTCTCCCCTTGCATTCTGCTCCAGCACCGCCCGTGAATGGCACCACTAAAGGGAGGTCACACAGAGGCAAATCAGTAGGGGAGCAGTCAATGCTTTGGTTCCGTTTCGATGGCAGAAAGAAAGGGAAAAGAAAGAGAGGGAGATTGAGTGAGGAAGAGAAAATAAAAAGATAAATCATTTTTAAAAAGAAAGAGCTGGGAACAATGCAAGGCAGATCTCAGTCTATACCCTCCTGCTGCCTTCCCCTTTTCCTTGCCAATACCAACGCCTGGGGATGCCCACCATTGCATTCTGCTGTAATTTCCGTCAAGTCGATAAAACACAGAAAATGTCTTGGGCATGCAAACTATTTAGACGGGTGCTTGAAAAAAACCTTGTTTCGTTTGTTATTGCATTTTCGTCTGCAGAGTTGCATCAGGTAGTGGTTAGGAGTGTCGTGCTTGGGAAAGGATGATTCTAAAACGCAGCGTGAGGCAAGGATTCTGTGGAAATGTATCCAGCGTTGAAGCGTAGTGTTTAGAATGGGAATGCCTCGTTGTTGTTCATCTCATTCACATTACTCAACTTCATCAATACAGCAGCAAACTCTCAAGTTACTCTCAGCAAAGCCCTAAATCTCTGATTTGAGTTGCACTGAATATAGATGAATACAGGCAGCCTACACATTACACACACAACACCCCGTAACAAAGCAGTGCTTCAGGAGGAGACTGATATACTGCATCAGACAGTACATGGGGGATTTATACTGCTCAGGGCACTGGCTGCATCTGTGTTGTCAGTTGATTGGTCCTCAATTCCTCTACTATGGGTTTACTACTCTGCTGGTCAACTGTCTGACACAAAAATAAATCCGGCCCATAATATGATGCATGCCACCAATCAGAAACACCTAAAAGGTAGAGTGACATTACCTACAGCCTATCACCGCTGTTAGGGCAGGGTAAGGAAGTCCATAGGACAGGATTTAATGTGGTGTGCTATGTCCCTAGAGAAAACACTATCTTCCCAAACCTTGCTGTTGATTTCACAAACACGGAATTCAGTCAAATGATATGGCACAGAAGCCATCCCTTGGTTGCTACTGCATTTTGGTTACACTTAATATATTTGTGGTATACTAAACATAAAAATAAATGCTTATATCATAGCTCCACTGATCCAAAACAGATGTAGGATATTAAGTTGATCACGCTTTTGTTGCTGAGAACTGTCCTGCACCACAGCAAATGCAGATGAGCTTTGTGATGTACATAAATTCACAAAAATCCCTAAGACACGGTTATATTAACAGTATTGTTATTTTCATGTAGCCTACTTTTGGCCAACTAATAGCCTAACCACTGTTCAAGCAACATTATGGACTAAACGTTCAAATCCTATCCTGCTGCAGGATTATTTTGGTAAAATTAAGATCCTACACCTGTATATATACATAATCTGCCATTGATTTCCCTTGTCTTGACCTGGGACCTAAAACACGTAAACCCCCTGTATGAGGTCTATGAGGTGCCAGTGGAGGAATCCCAGTGTGGATGGAGAGAGAGTTACTCTACGGGAGAATAATTCTATAAATCACAGTGAGCCCAATTGGCCATGGTCTGTGGATTGAGTTGCAGTGGAGTGGCAGCTCCCTGTGAATAGCACTGTCTCTGTTGAAGTCATTCCAAGACGGGTAATATGATCTCAGACAGACAGGAATAAAGGAAGAGGGAAAAAATCTGATTGCTTTGGCCATAAACTATAGTGCTCTCCTGGCTGAGTCTGGACAGATCTCCAGTCAGCTTGGACTGAATATGATGCATAGTAGTGTTCTAACGAAAGACAAGAGGGCAAAGACAAGAGGGCAGCCATACTCTTTTAGTTTAATTGGCTTGAACATGGACACTGGGCGTTACTCAAACTCTCACAAGTCATATTGGCGTGGACAAGTGTGAGTGAAGTAACAACAAGTCAATGCAGGTCCTGTAACTGTAAGTAAGCACTTTTAACTAGCATAACACCCTGTAGTAATTAGCATGCAAAGCGCAGCGCGGTGACAGAATTGGCTGGCTTCAATCAGCCTGAGACACCTTCAGCACTCTGAACAGACACCTCCTGAGCTGCAGGCTTCAATAAACGTTGCAGGAGAAGATGATCACGAGGAAAATTAAGTTATCTGGCAAGCTTAAAGGCCTTACATAAACATGTGGTGGAAATATTAAACAGCGCAGACTGTGGCCTCCAAAAATCTGGCTTCTCTAGAAAATACACTGAGTGTACAAAACATTCAGAATATTGAGTTGCCCCACCTTTTGCTCTCAGAACAGCCTCGATTCATCAGTGCATGGACTCTACAAGGTGTCGCACAGGGATGCAGGCCCATGTTGACTCCAATGCTTCCCAAAGTTGTGTCAAGTTGGCTGGATGTCCTTTGGGTAGTGTACCATTCTTGATACACATGGGAAACTGTTGAGCGTGAAAAACCCAGCAGCATTGTAGTTCTTGACACACTAAAACCGGTGTGCCTGGCACCTACTACCATTCCCCGTTCAAAGGCACCCAAATCTTTTGTCTTGCCCATTCACCCTCTGAATGGCACACATACAAGATCCATGTCTCAATAGTATCCATGCTTAAAAATCCTTCTTTAACCTCCATTTGACAGGTGACATCAATAAGGGATCATAGCTTTCACCTGGATTCACCTGGTCAGTCTAAGTTATGGAAATAGCAGGTGTTCCTAAGGTCTTGTACACTCAGTGTATGTCCTGATGGAACTTGAATGAATTTGAAATTAATGCAATTAGGTGATGCATCTCTCTAGATTCTGATCTAGCATTAGTCAATAATAAATCATCACCATCATTCTATTTTACTTGTTCTGTCCACCCCTAAAAATGAGAAACATACATACACAGCATGGTGAGAATGAAACAAACCCTAAGTGAAATGCAGGCATAGCTACAAACAGTAATAGCCCAAACAACAAGCACTGCAAGAACCAAGGGCATATGGGCTTTAGAATAGGGGGGCCAGGCGGGAAATGACAGACTGCTGTTCACCTCCATTAGCTGCTACAGTATGTGAGAGCGGTGCATCTAGCAGCACACGACCTGTGAAGAATCTTAGATATCGCTCTATCTTGGAATGGGATTGCCGCATTAATTCTTGGGAACTGTAATCTCTCAAGCAAATCAAATTACTCTCATTAACCCCACAAGAAAACTGCCTCTGTAATAAGTATGAATAAAAAGTATTTATTACCAATAATCACCTCTTTAATGTGAGCCAGCTTACAACAGCTTTTATTTTTGCTGATTAAGTTTAAAAAACGAGAAACAGGAAGGACGTTTGTGCGCACAGTGCGAACACACACGCACACACACACGCACACACACGCACACACACACACACACACACACACACACACACACACACACACACACACACACACACACACACACACACACACACACACACACACACACACACACACACACACACACACACACACACACACACACACACACACACACACACACACACACACCTCATGTAGTTTATGAGTGATACAGTGATTAAAGGGGAGGGTATAGAGATACAGTGCTTTAGGGCCTTTGAGAGGACGTGCCTTACCTAGTCATAAACATCTCTGTCTTTAGGCCAGTGACAGAATCACTTTCAATGGGTTCACTTAGAGGTGAATCACTAGAGAATGTATATGTAAAGTAGCCCATGTCATCACCCAATCAGTGCCTGCACACAAAGCTGTCCCTGGCAACTCTGTACAGTCACTGTCACGCCCTGGCCATAGAGAGGCTTTTATTCTCTATTTTTGTTCATTTTTCTATGTTTTTGTATTTCTTTGTTTTTGGCCGGGTATGGTTCTCAATCAGGGACAGCTGTCTATCGTTGTCTCTGATTGAGAACCATACTTAGGTAGCTCTTGCCCACATGGGTTTTGTGGGTAGTTGTTTTCTGTTTAGTGTTTGTATCACCTTTCAGAACTGTTTCGGTTATTCCTTTTGTTACTTTGTATTTAGTGTTCAGTTCTATATAATAAATATGAACACGTACCACGCTGCATCTTGGTCCTCACCTTCTTCCTCTGAATGCCGTTACAGTCACTGACCTCTACATATTTGAGAACACTTGTGCGGATTTCCAGACTCAGTGCAGACACTAGCATAACAATGCTATTTCTGAATCATAGACAGCTGCTGACATTGTTACAGCTCAGCTCATTTACATCATTTTGGTTGTCTGAAAGCCCAGTGCACATAACAGAGTGAAAAAACATGTCTGCATTATGTATTTCTGCAAATAGAGAAAAACAAACTGATAATTGTACACTTTATCACTCCCCAGGGAGTGAAGTATTTGCTCCCATTCCAGGATATGACATCATTACTTCAAGTAAATGTTGCCAAGTATAATTGCTCTGCTCGTAAACATAGCAGACACTGATATCCTCTCTATTTGAAGGACTGAGTTTTTTTCCCCCCTGAAAATACCAATTAATTACATTATCAAAAAAGGTCATAGAAAGTAAGAAAAAACATATTAACGTGGCTGATAAATATGAATTCCCCCCCATTAAATCAATTATAATTGGAGGTCAGCAGTTCATTTATTTACAGGTTTAGCATAATTACCTGTTTTTCCCTCATTTACTTCTGTATGCACCTGGGACACTGATGTCCCTGTTATCCAAAGTAACGCACCAGTGATTATTCAAATTAAACTTCTATTCCAGTGGGAATATGTCTATCAAAATAAAATGCAGAGAAGTTTATACACCAAAACGAAACCCTATAGTATACCATGAATAATTATGTTAGCACTTATCTAGAACTGGATGTAATGTGATAGCTGTCCTGTGGATACTACATTATCTATACTGCACATATGCTCTACTCTACAAAAAACAAGACCATCTGTGTGTCAATCATTTTGTTGAGCTAGTGCATCAGTACAGCAGTACAGCTAGCAGTGATTGGGGTTTGGCAGCAGGACAAGTTAAGGCAGTGCTGCCCCATGGCAACAAAACCAAAGCTCTCCTATATCTTCTCAACCTGCCCATCAAAGAGGACCCAACCGCCTGCCTGCCTGTGCATGGCATCTCCTATGATTCATGCTGGGCATGTGAGCCAGGCTGCAGGGACTGTGAGGAGCGCCACGCAAACCTGTGACCTGTGGCTATGCATCATAGCAAAGGAAATTAGCTAATCTGCAAGGGTGTACGTTTGTTAAAAACCTTTTACCCCTTTTTCGTGATATCCAATTGGTAGTTACAGTCTTGTCCCATCGATGCAAATCCCGTATGGACTCGGAAGAGGTGACCTGGCCAAGCCACTCTGCTTCTTGACACACTGCTCGCTTAACCCGGAAGCCAGCTGCACCAATTTGTCAGAGGAAACGCCATACAACTGGTTTCCCGGTCAGCTGCCACACAGCCTGGGATCGAACCCGGGGCTGTAGTAATGCCACATGCACTGGGGTGCAGTGCCTTAGACCGCTGCGCCACTCGGGAGCCCAGGGCGTTCATTTTATAAATGATAGGGTTTTACACACATAAACATATTCAAATTGGCACCCTCAAATGTACTTCAATATGAATAGATGGAGGTATTTATTGTGTTTAACACATGAAAACCACCTCAGTAAGACAGACTGCAGAATATCACATAAACACTTTGTAAACATACAGCTGTAAAGATAATTATTTTGATTGCGGGACTCTCGTAAGGCTTTTCTTCCCCTCCCCTACATCTGTTTGAAATAGAGTGCAAAACCAGCGTTCTGGCTGGAGCTCAGGTGGTTCAAATAGAACACACACACACACTTCTGTGTATAAACGTTCATTTCCCCCTCTAGTTTACAGTTTCTCTCTCTGAGTCAGCAAAAAGGCAGAAGCTGCAGCTCCCCACTGTACAGTCCACCTGCCAGGAAGAGATCCTGTTCTGTTCTCTCCTCCACCCAGCCCAGGCCAGGCCCAGGGAGATGCAGCGAGACTGGGGGAGAAGCTAAGACAATGCTGCTGCTGCTGTTGGAGTCTCAGTAATGTACTACATAGAGCAGCGAGCAAGAGAGAGGAGAGAGTAAGGCCCTGCATTCCTCTATTTATGGGATACAGTATACCAACGTAGAGTCACAAAAGACATTCTATGGAATCACCTTGGGATGCTTTCAGTCATGTCTGTCTGTGTGGTTATACTGCACCAGTGCTTCATGGGTGGATGTTATACATAGATCAAATTAACTGAAAGTGAATTACAACAAATAATGGTGGAATTAGCTAGCTGATATGCAAGCAGCCCTTCTGTAGGTTATCCCAATACAGGTAGTGTTGGCTTTGTAGTAGTGACCCAGTCTGTGGGAGAGAGCAGAGGGAAAGGAAGGTGTGGGATAATCCATCAGTCAGCCAGGCCCACTGTGTCCCCAGTACCCCCAGTCTCCTAACCCCCAAATCCCACTGGCCCCTTTTTCAATTTCACACAGCACCTCCTCTGGATTTCATTCACTCCAGGCTTGTGCACATCTCTCTTGTGATAAAAACCTATTCTCTCTCTCTGTCTGTCTGTCTGTCTGTAATGTGAGATGGGTGTCCATTTTCCAGTCTCTTTCTCTTCTCTCTCCAGAACCACAAATAACTCACAGGCCTTTGAGCCCATCTTGATTTCGCTCCAAAGATAAGGACACAATTTATTGTTTTCATTGAGCTTGAGTGCAAAGACAGAGTACAAAGTCACTCCAAGATACAGATAAATATAGCAAGAACGGCCAGTTTAATCTGCCTCCACACGAAGGACAATTTCAAGTGAACTCATGGAGATGGGCACACATAGTGAAACCAGCACAGTGTAATACCAGCTAGAGACCTTGCTACAGATGTTTTAACGCCAATCAAAATCCCCTCAGAGAACAGCCAGTGCTGGTTCAATACGTGTGCATGTTAAATTAAACATGTGCTTCATTTTCTATGTCTACCATAACCCTGGTTTGAAAGGGTAGATCAGGGATTGGACTAAACTAACATCGCAAGTGAAGCTCACATACACCCCCACTGACGCAATACAACCTCACAATGAATTCCCAACATACATCAGTGTTCTGTAGCCCCAGTGATGCCCTCGGTTGTGATTGTGCAGGGGGAGGCTGAGGAGTACAGAGTATTTACTGATGCGGTTATCTTGTCCTGTGACAGGCAGAATCAATCAATCACCATGCCACGGCTCAGCTCTGCCGTGCATTCCAGGCACAGCCCCTCACTTCTGGGGGAGGAGATGGCAGTGTTAGCCAAGCCAAATTTGATCAACAAATGCAGTTCCCCTGTGCCACAGCTATCTGAGATGAAGATGATATTATGTGGAAGAGAGCAAACTGAGGAAGACAGCACAGAGAGAGAAGTCCAGGTGGATTTACCCTCCTCAAAGGCTCAGCTTCTTCTTAAAGTAGTGTCTCTCTTCCAGAAGCAAGGGTAAAAGCCACCATGTCGCGAATAAAATAAAATTAAATATTATTGGTCACATACACATGGTTAGCAGATGTTATTGCGAGTGTAGCGAAATGCTTGTGACCAATGTCTTAAGGACCACGTGCAACACAGCCTGTTTTACAGATCAAGGAGCCAAGCATTTATATGCTGAAGATAAGATTGAATTACTTATCAGAACTTGAATTTAAAAAATTCAATTATTGTCTGTCTACCACAATTACAAACCAATTAAAAACAATCCTGGCAGAGGAATTCCTCAGACTGACATTTCACATAATTCCTTAAACAGATTTACTGAGATGTACGCAAGGTTACAAAATTAGCATTTAGAAATGAGGAAAAATAAATATAGTGTTGAGTCTGCAGATAAAAGTTGGTAATTAAGAGTACCCATGATGGTGGAAAACATTTCAAGAATAAACCTCGACTAGTTAGCTTTTTCTCTGTTGCCCTACAGTTATTTTACATTATTCAATCCAAAATACCATCTTTCTGATTCTAACTTTCTTTTTGCATTTTAATGTTTAATAAGGGCCTTCGGCTATCTATGGGCACAATTATTAGATATCCGCAGAGAGAAATTGAAAAATTAATCATACTCTCAATTTTGTACTTCTCTGACACATAGGAAATGGCTCTAAGAGCCATGCCTATTCCCCAGTCATATGCTCAGTATGGACACAATCCAATGGTTGACAGGGAATGTTGCTCAGGAGAAAGGACAATTGCATCAATATAGTAATTAAAATATTATTTACAACGTTGGCACGTCTCATATGCCATAACACCACAACACAGATTACCCTGTTGCAAGCTGCAATGATTAACGTTTATCCGAAGCACGACAAAAGAAAATTGAGTGTGTGCATAAATACAAAAAATATGACACAAGTGGGGTAGTGGGGATTGTTATACGGCAGACATTAGGGAAATGACTCCGCCTCTCTCGCTCACTCTAACACACACATTAACACACTCCCAGAAGTATCAGCCACAGTAATGTGTATATTTACACATACAATTATACTGAAAAGTGTAAAGTGTTGGTTTCATGTTGCATGAGTTGAAATAGAAGATCCCAGAAGTGTTCCATACACACAAAAAGCTTATTTCTCTCAAATGTTGTGCACAATTTGGTATATTCTTGTTAGTCAGCATTTCTCCTTTACCATGATAATCCATCCACCTGATAGGTGTGACGCTGATATCAAGACGGTGATTGAACAGCATGATCATTACACCGGTTCACCTTGTGCTGGGGACAATAAAAAGCCACTATAAAATGTGCCGATTGTCACACAACACAATGTCTCAAGTTTTGAGGTAGCATGCAATCGGAATGCTGACTGCGAGAATGTCCACCAGAGCTGTTTCCAGAACATTTAATATTGATTTATCTATCATAAGCCGCCTCCAATGTTGCTATAGAGAATTTGGCAGTACGTCCAAACGGCCTCTCATCCTCAGACCATGTGTAACCACGACAGCCCAGGACTTCCACATTTGGCTTCTTCACCTGCGGGATCGTCTGAGACCAGCCACCCGGACAGCTGATGAAACTGTGGGTTTGCACAACCCAACATTTTCTGCACAAACTGTCAGAAACCATCTCAGGGAAATTCATCTGTGTGCTCGTCGTCCTCGTCCTCACCAGGGTCTTGACCTGACTGCAGTTCGGCGTCGTAACCGACTTCATTGGGCCTTTGATGGCTACTGGCTGGAGAAGTGTGTACTTCACAGATGAATCCCGGTTTCAACTGCACCGGAAAGATGGCAGACAGCGTGTTTTGTGTTGTGTGGGCGAGCGGTTTGCTGATGTCAACGTTGTGAACAATGGTGGTGGTGGGGTTATGGTATGGGCAGGCACAAGCTACGGACAATGAACACAATTTCCTTTTAACGATGCCAATTTGAATGCCCAGAGATACTGTGATGAGATCCTGAGGTACATTGTCGTGCCATTCATCCTCAGCCATCACCTCATGTTTCAGCATGATAATGCACATGAATGTACACATGAAAAAGCTGAAAATGTCCCAATTCTTCCATGACCTGCATACTCACGAGACATGTCACCCATTGAGCATGTTTGGGATGCTCTGGATCGACGTGTGTAACAGCGTGTTCCAGTTCCCGCCAATATCTAGCATCTTTGTATATCCATTGAAGAGGAGTGGGACAACATTCCACGGGCCACAATCAATAGACTGAACAACTCTATGTGAAGGAGATACAGTTGAAGTTGGAAATTTACATACATCTTAGCCAAATACATTTCTACTAATTTTTTCACATTTCCTGACCTTTAATACTGGTAAAACAGTTAGGATCAGCACTTTATTTGAAGAATGTGAAATGTCAGAATAATAGTAGAGAATTATTTATTTCAGCTTTAATCACATTCCCAGTGGGTCAGAAGTTTACATGCACTCAATAAGTATTTGGTAGCATTGCCTTTAAATTGTTTAACTTGGGTCAAACATTTCAGGTAGCCTTCCACAACCTTCCCACAATAAGTTGGGTGAATTTTGGCCCATTCCTCCTGACTGGAGAGCAGAGCTGGTGTAACTGAGTCAGGTTTGTAGGCCTCCTTGCTCGCACACGCTTTTCCAGTTCTGCCAACAAATGTTCTATTGGATCGAGGTCAGGGCTTTGTGATGGCCACTCCAATACCTTGACTTTGTTGTCTTTAAGCCATTTTGCCACAACTTTGGAAGTATGCTTGGTGTCAATGTCCATTTGGAAGACCCATTTGCAACCAAGCTTTAACTTCCTGACTGATGTCTTGAGATGTTGCTTCAATATATCCACATATTTTCCTGCCTCATGATGCCATCTATTTTGTGTAGTGCACCAGTCCCTCCTGCAGCAAAGTACCCCCACAACATGATGCTGCCCCCCCCCCCCGTGCTTCACGGTTGGGATGGTGTTCTTCGGCTTGCAAGCGTCCCCCTTTTTCCATAACGATGGTCATTATGGCCAAACAGTTCTATTTCTGTTGCAGCAGACCAAAGGAAATTTCTCCAAAAAGTACGATCTTTGTCCCCATGTGCAGTTGCAAACCGTAGTCTGAATTTATTTGTATTTTTTATTTTACCCCGTTTTCGTGGTATCCAATTGTTTTAGTAGCTACTATCTTGTCTCATCGCTACAACTCCCGTACAGGCTCGGGAGAGACGAAGGTTAAAATTCATGCATCCTCCGATACACAACCCAACCAAGCCGCACTGCTTCTTAACACAGCGAGCATCCACCCGGAAGCCAGCCGCACCAATGTGTCGGAGGAAACACCGTGCACCTGGCAACCTTGGTTAGCGCGCACTGAGCCCGGCCCGCCACAGGAGTCGCTGGTGCGCGATGAGACAAGGATATCCCTACCGGCCAACCCCTCCCTAACCCGGACGACGCTAGGCCAATTGTGCGTCGCCCCACGGACCTCCCGATCGCGGCCGATTTACGACAGAGCCTGGGCGCGAATCCAGAGTCTCTGGTGGCACAGCTGGCGCTGCAGTACAGCGCCCTTAACCACTCCGCAACTCGGGAGGCCTAGTCTGGCTTTATTATGGCGGTTTTGGAGCAGTGGCTTCTTCCTTGTTGAGCAGACTTTCAGGTAATGTCGATATAGGACTAGTTTTGCTGTGGATATAGATCATTTTGTACCCATTTCCTCCAGAATCTTCACAAGGTCCTTTGCTGTTGTTCTGGGATTGATTTGCACTTTTCACCAAAGCACGTTCATCTCTAGGAGACAGAATGCGTCTCCTTCCTGAGCGGTATGACGCCTGCGTGGTCCCATGGTGTTTATACTTGCATACTATTGTTTGTACAGATGAATGTAGTACGATGATGCATTTGGAAATTGCTCCCAAGGATGAACCAGACTTGTGGAGGTCTACAAATTATTTTCTGAGGTCTTGGCTGATTTCTTTTGATTTTCCTGTGATGTCAAGCAAAGCGACACTGAGTTTGAAGGTAGGCCTTGAAATACATCCACAGGTACACTTCCAATTGACTCAAATTATGTCAATTAGCCTATCAGAAGCTTCTAAAGTCATGACATCATTTTCTGTAATTTTCCAAGCTGTTTAAAGGCACAGCCAATTTAGTGTATGTAAACTTCTGACCCACTGGAATTGTGATACAGTGGATGATAAGTGAAATAATCTGTCTGTAAACAATTGTTGGAAAAATGACTTGTGTCATGCACAAAGTAGATGTCCTAACATACTTGCCAAAACTATAGTTTGTTATTAACAAGAAATTTGTGGAGTGGTTGAAAAACGAGTTTTAATGACTCCAACCTAAGTGTATGCAAACTTCCGACTTCAACTGTATGTTGCAAGGCATGCGGCAAATGGTGGTCACACCAGATAATGACTGGTATTCTGATCCACACCCCTACCTTTTATGGGATCTGTGACCAACAGATGGTGGTCACACCAGATAATGACTGGTATTCTGATCCACACCCCTACCTTTTATGGGATCTGTGACCAACAGATGGTGGTCACACTAGATAATGACTGGTATTCTGATCCACACCCCTACCTTTTTTACGGGATCTGTGACCAACAGATGCATATCAGTATTCCCAGTCATGTGAAATCCATAGATTAGGGCCTAATGAATTTATTTCAATTGACTGATTTCTTTAAATTAACTGTAACTCAGTAAAATCTTTGAAATGGTTGCATCTTGCATTTCTATTTTTGTTCTGTGTACATAAAACAAGAGAGCTTATGCATTGTAAATGTCCACAGAACAACATTATACAGACACAGGCCCTTTAGCTCTTAGATGGCTAACATTTGTTTCTGTTTGCTTCAAGAAAAGAAAAACAGCATAACATTGCTTTGTGTTGTGAATATTGACAGAGTAATCTACTCCACATTCTATTAATGTACTTGTGTGACAAATGTTGGAGTGTAGAATATGTCTATGCTGTGACTGGTGGGAGGCATTTAGTGTACCTGTAGCTGTACTGTAGCTGTTAGGCAGATGACAGCAGCCTACCTCGCTGGAGTATGGTACTGAAGAAGCCAATCACTTCCCTACTGTATGTCTCACTCCCAGATGACTCCCGTTGAACATGGACATGCCGTTCCCATGTTCTCCCTCCCCAGAACTGACAGACAGATGGATGGACAGGCAGGGCCTGCTCTAAACGTTTTCCCAGAAGCAATGCTCCCTTTTCTCCAGTCCCTGTATCCTAGCGCAGGTCATCCAACTCTAATCAAGCAGAAAATAGTCATAAATATTTATTTCTGCTAGATTTCATATTCGCATTTCACGCAGACATGATATTTTCCCCCTACCTCCGGGGAGCACCTAATGCAAAGAACAGTTACTTATATTCAAGACTGGTTCCCTCAGTAAAATGCAGGACATATTCCCAGTTCTGGAGAAAACAGAGGGAGAGAGAGAAAGAAGGGAGAGAAAAAGCCATTTAGGCCTGTCTTATTTTCTGTGCCATTTACTGGCTAGTACTTTCACAGCCATCCCATTACATCATGTCAGAGATTGTAAACAACCAAATAACAACAGCGCAGAGAAGCCCAAAGCTAGAGAGCAACACAACACACATCTCTCCCTGTTCTCCAAAGGGGCACCCACCCGGCCTCCTCACAGTGGAGAAAACATTTGTTTTGATTGTCCATTTAAATAATATATATCCTTTTTTTAAGAGAGAGAGAAAGACCGAATGAGGATATATGCAAGTGGTGCTGTGAATGAGTATTTATGGCAGCCGTCATTCACAGGATGCTGGGTGGCAATCACTTTTATTTATGATGAGACATCACATCAGAGGCGTAGCATATCATTCTCTAAATGTAATACAAGCATTCACACGCAGGCCCCTTGTCATTTTTCTCTCAAATAGAGGCCACGTCACTCCTGAACGCATCGGAGGTCATTATTAATCACTGATACATACATTGATGGGAAGAGACAAGTCAAATCATCCAATGAGCTCTGAAAGGAGGCAGGGTGAGGGTCCACACAAATATACAGTGCATTGGGAAAGTATTCAGGCCTCTTTACTTTATTTTGTTACGTTACAGCCTTATTCTAAAATTGATAAAATAAAATAAAAATCCCAATCTACACACAACATCCCATAATGACAAAGTGAAGGTTTTTAGAAATTTTTTCCAATTTATTACAAATAATAAACAGAAATACCTTATTTCCGTAAGTATTCAGACCCTTTGCAATGAGACTCGAAACTGAGCTCAGGTGCATCCTGTTTCCATTGATCATCCTTGACCTGTTTCTAGAACTTCATTGGAGTCCATCTGTGGTAAATGCAATTGATTGGACATGATTTGGAAAGGCACACACCTGTATATATAAGGTCCCGCAGTTGACAGTGCATGTCAAAGCAAAAAACCAAGCCATGAGGTCGAAGGAATTGTTCATAGAGCTCTGAGACATGATTGTGTCGAGGCACAGATCTGGGGAAGGGTACCAAAACATTTCTGCAGCATTGAAGGTCCCCAATAACACAGTAGCCTCCATCATTCTTAAATGGAAGAAGTTTGGAACAACCAAGACTCTTCCTAAAGCTAGCCGCCCGGCCATATTGAGCAATCAGGGGAGTAGTGCCTTGGTCAGGGAGGTAACCAAGAACCTGATTGGTCACTGACAGAGTTCCAGAGTTCCTCTGTGGAGATGGGAAAACATTCAAGAAGGACAACCATCTCTGCAGCACTCCACTAATCAGGCCTTTATGGTAGAGTGGCCAGACAGAAGCCACTCCTCAGTAAAAGGCACATGACAGCCCGCTTGGAATTTGCCAAAAGGCACTTAATGACTCTCAGAAAATGAGAAAAAATATTCTCTGGTCTGATTAAACCAAGATTGAACTCTTTGGCCTGAATGCCAAGCATCACATCTGGAGGAAACCTGGCACCCTCCCTACGGTGAAGCACGGCAGTGGCAGCATCATGCTGTGGGATGTTCTTCGGCGGCAGGGACTGGGAGACTAGTCAGGATCGTGGGAAAGATGAACGGAGCAAAGTACAGAGAGATGCTTGATGAAAACCTGCTCCAGATCACTCAGGACCCCAGACTTGGGCGAAGATCCTCCTTCCAACAGGACAACGACTCTAAGCACACAACCAAGACATGAACCTGATCGAACATCTCTGGAGATACCTGAAAGTAACTGTGCAGCGATGCCCCCCATCCAACCTGACAGAGCTTCAGAGGTTCTGCAGAGAAGAATGGGAGAAACTCCCCAAATACAGGTGTGCCAAGCTTGTAGCGTCATACCCAAGAAGAGTCGAGTCTATAATCGCTGCCAAAGGTGCTTCAACAAAGTACTGAGTAAAGTGTCTGAATAGTTATGTAAATGTGATATTTCAGTTTTTTTGTTTGTAATACATTTCCCAACATTTCTAAAAACCTGTTATTGCTATGTCATTATGGGGTACTGTGTGTAGATTGATGAGCAAAACAAACGATTGGATCCATTTTAGTATAAGGCGGTAACGTAACAAAATGTGGAAACGGGGTCTGAAGACTTTCCCGAAAGAACTGTATAATTACCTTTATAGGAGTTAATTTGATTTTACACTGAACAAAAATATAAATGCAAGATTTCAAAGATTTTACTGAGTTACAGATCATATAAGGAAATCAGTCAATTGAAATAAATTCATTAGGCCAGAATCTATGGTTTTCACATGACTGGGAATACAAATATGCAACTGTTGTTCACAGATTCCTTTAAAAAACGTAGGGGAATGGAATACCAGAATACCAGTATCTGGTGTGACCACCAAGTGCCTCATGCAGTGCGACACATCTCCTTTGCATAGAGTTTATCAGGCTGTTATTTGTGGCCTATGGAATGTTGTCCCACTCCTCTTCAATGGCTGTGCAAAGTTGCTGGCTATTGTCGGGAACTGGAACACGCTGTCGTAGCATCCCAAACATGCTCAATGTGTGACATGTTGGGTGAGTATGAAGTTCATGGAAAAACTGGGTCATTTTCAGCTTTTTCATGCTGAAACATGAGGTGATGTGGGTGGATGAATGGCACGACAGTGGGCCTGAGGACCTCTTCACGGTATCTCTGTGCATTCTAATTGCCATCGATAAAATGCAATTGAGTTTGTTGTCCATAGCTTATGCCTGTCCATACCATAACCACACCGCCACCATGGGGCACTCTGTTCACAACGTTGACATCAGCAACATTTCTGGCAACAGCTATGGTGGGCAATCCTGCAGTCAGCATGCCAATTGAACGCTCCCTCAAAACTTGAGACATCTGTGGCATTGTGTTGTGTGACAAAACTGCACATTTTAGAGTGGCCTTTTATTGTCCCCAGCACAAGGTGCACCTTGGTAATGATTATGCTGTTTAATCAGCTTCTTGATATTCCACACCTGTCAGGTGGATGGATTATCTTGGCAAAGGAGAAATGCTCACTAACAGGGATGTAAGCAAATTTGTGTACAACATTTTAGAGAAATAAGCTTTTTGTGCATATGGAACATTTCTGGGATCTTTTATTTCAGCTCAGCAAACATGGGATCAACAGTTTACGTATTGCGTATTCTATTTTTTTTCAGTATAGATTTCAGTCATTTGTCATATTTGTCCTTTCATGATAACAAAGGGAAAAAATGGTTAAAGAAATAATTATTGTTCATGTCTCATTGTATATTCACTACTCATAACCTGCCTCCATGCTAACCCTGAGAAACATGGTCTCCCTATCACAACTAACGGCCTCTACGTTAGAGATCCTAACGACCTGCGTGAAGAGACCAAGGCCAGTTCTTCATATATCTCCACTAGAGCACTGCATAGTGACTTAATGAAGCCGACATGTCTGTGCCTCTCTTTTTATGGTCTATCCTACAGAGGCCATTTCCCAGCTAGTTAGTACATCATAAGCATTAGGATCACAGCAACTGATGCTGGTGAGACCGTGTTAGTGGTGTAACAGGTTTACAAAATAAAGAATGATTTCCCAAACCCTCTGCACACACAACATTACCAACCAAAAGTTACAAATCCTCTGTGCTCACTGCTCTATTCTTTGAGAATAATTGATGGGTAGGGACGAGGCAAACAAAAAGGGTGAGGGAGAAAAGAGAAAAAAAAGTTTGCCATTTGCAATGGTGGACTTACCATTAGACAGAAGAGGCAATTACATCAGGCCTCACATCATCAAGGGGCCTCGTGAGCTGGTCATATATATATTTTTAAACTATTCCAGTAATCTTTTTTATATTTACAGTACCAGTCAAAAGTTTGAAGTTCTACAATGTAGAAAATAGTAAAAATAAAGAAAACCCTTGAATGAGTAGGTGTGTCCAAATGTTTGACTGGTACTGTATATCATTTCTCCGATTGAGGGCCCTGCATACTCCGCTCGAGGCATCCCCAACCCAGCCCACCCCGAATAATGACCCGCTGTCATGGGCTGCTCAGCTCATCGCTCTCATTCTGTCTTACTTCAGCAAGTTGGTTCAGCAACTGCAAAATCTGCAGGAAGCTTAAAAGTTACAATGGAAATAGTTGGAAGGGGGGATTTGCCTGGCCACTGTGCCCAGGTTAATGAGGCCACATTGCTGACAAAAAAGGCCCCCAAAAAAGTAAATAAATCCATACCGCTGAATAATAATTCATAATATAGATCAGAACTTTATTTCCATACATATACAAATATTTTTCTCAGAATAGTAGAAACAAGTGTCATTAATCACCCACGGACTGGTTCATTATAATGGACTATTCCACCCTGACAGAGTTCCCGTGCATTGTTTCACACGATATGATAGCAAACATGACTTTCATTGAAATGAACTTGCAGCAATGAGGTGCTTTCAGAACGGGGCAGAGAAAAAAAAAAATAAAAATTCACAGAAAAATTAAATCTTAAAGGATTTCTTTAGTAAAAAGACAGGTGCTGTTGATAATACTGCCTTTGTTGTCGAGGCAGGGGCCATGTACAGTATGTGTAGCACATGTATCTGCTGCTGTCTGGTTAAAAAGAGTATGGCATGTCATACTCCTTTTGGCCAGACAGCATCAGATACATGAGCTACATATAGAAAGACAGAGGGGCGCCGTTTCCCTCACTCGGATGCTTTCTTCGGTGAGATCGTTTCAACCACTTGGAAGCTGGAAATATTTTTGGATGAACGTGCAAAGGTAATCTACTTTCTGTAGTGATTTGTTTAACAAACAGATGAAAACATGACTGGTTGTGTTCATGATTGTGTTCATGGCACATACATTTTTATTGTCAAATTACATGTCTACATGTCATAAAACCCCTAAAAAAAATGCATTGTAGACCCATGGGGGAGGGGGCTCAGACTGGCCTCTGTCTCAAGCCTCCAAATCACTAAGTCTGCCCCTGACCATTTGGTACCATCAGGCAGCTAACCCATTTAGAGGCATTTTGAGCCCTTTAAGAAACAGGCGGCAGGCACATTCTTCACAAGTTGCTCTGGGGAGCAATATCACAAGCTTGCGTGTTGCTAACAGATGCCTGGCAAGAGTAAACAGGCGTTTTGCTGCCATCACTTTGCTCCCCTCCAGACTCCAGCTCTTCTCTTCCCTCTCTGTCACCCAGCATGCCCAGTTTCAGATCTGGGGTCTGACGGCGTGAATGAACATTGACGTCTGTTTTCCACAGTGTGGCGCGTAGATTATTAATAAAATATAAAAAGCCAGTTTGACTACACCGCTTTTGCATTAGCAGGCTAGTACCTCCATTGGTAATCCATCCCGCCAACCCCAATACACACACACACAAACACACACACACACACACACACACACACACACACACACACACACACACATACACACACACACACCCTATGTATCTGTGTACTGTTGTGGCCACTGAAGCCCAAATAGATGCTTTAATCTGAGGCAAATGCAGTTGCAAGGACTAGGGCTTTATTGAAACAAATAAGTGTTTTAATGGGAGAAAGATCCAGTTTCAATTTCAATAGCTCGTTTAACCCTTATCTGCCAAATTCCTTAGGGCCCCTTCTATGTTAATGGTTTCTACATTGCACTTGCATTGGGGGTGTTAACAAGCACAGCCTATTAATATTAATTACCCATAAGTTTTCTGTGTGGGAAATACTTTCTTGATACATATTTACTCTAACTTTATCCCTAATAAATTGGGTCAAATTGGCCATCCTAAAAGACTAGTTTCTCCCAAAAAGGCATTATTATTCAACTAGATGTAAACATTCCATTCCACTGAATAGTTTTTTTGTTTAAAGAGTGTTTTGACAATGGCTATTAAAACCAGCCATGTTTGGGCTTGTACTTTCCCAACCCAAACCTCCTGAGGCCCTGTTAAAATGGTTCCTTATTTACAAAACTAAACACACAATCTGCTCAACAAAAACAGACCAATACCAGTGTGTGTGTGTGTGCGCGCGTGCGTGTGTGTGTTGGTGTGTGAGCATACGTGTGTGTGTGTGTGTGTGTGCGATCGGGAGGTTTAGAGATGGGTTTGTGAGTATTACTCTAAATAAAACATCATCGATGCATTTAGTCAAAACCCTAGTCAGTTCAGCCCTCCTAATAAGCCATCTAATAATGAACCAACACAGACGTGTTTCCCTGTCTGACTCTCCACACTAGCTGCTTCAGACACCTACTCAGAAGTTTACAGTTTCCCTCTTCAGCACTAACGCACAGACACGGCCATCATCCGGGTGCCCCACAATGAGAGCCACTTCAGGCTTCCTAATGATCCCAGCATACACGCCCATAATTTACATAGAAAGCAGTGGCCACACTGACCCAACATTACACACTAGATGCATTTAGTGGAATAGGTCGAGATCTTCAAGTTCCTCGGTGTCCACATCACTAAGGAATTAACATGGTCCACACACACCAACAGTCGTGAAGTAGGCACGACAACACCTCTTCCCCCTCAGGAGGATGAAAAGATTTGGCATGGGCCCTCACATCTTGACTGGCTGCATCCCTGCTTGGTATGGCAACTGCTAGGCATCCGACCGCAAGGCGCTGCAGTGGCTAGTGCGTATGGCCCAGTACATCACTTGGGCCGAGCTCCCTACCATCCAGGACATCTATACCAAGCGGTGTCAGAGAGGAAGGCCCTAATAATGTTCAAAGAGTCCAGCCAATCTGGAAGCGAAAGAAACGCACACCTGTTTAGGCGAGGTGCTGGCTAGCGGAGTAGAACACTTCAAAAATAAAAGAGTCCAGCCACCCAAGTCATTGACTGTCTCTCTACTACCTCACAGCCAAGCTGTACCGATGCACCAAGTCCGGAACCAACAGGACCCTGAACAGCTTCTATCCCCAAGCCATAAGACTGCAAAATACACTACATGATCAAAAGTATGTGGACACTGATCGTTGAACATCTCATTCCAAAATCATGGGCATTAATATGGAGTTGGTCCCCCCTTTGCTGCTATAACAGCCTCCACTCTTCTGGGAAGGCTTTCCACTAGATGCTGCAGGGAATTGCTTCCATTCAGTCACAGGAGCTTTAATGAGGTCGGGCACTGATGTTGGGTGATTAGGCCTCGCTCACAGTCGTCGTTCCAATTCATCCTAAAGCTGTTTGATGGGGTTGAGGTCAGGGCTCTTTGTCCTGGCCAGTCAAATTCTTCCACACCAATCTTGACAAACTATTTCTGTATGGACCTTGCTTTGTGCATGGAGGCATTGTCATGCTGAATCAGGAAAGGGCCTTCCCCAAACTATAGCTACAAAGCTGGAAGCACAGAATCGTCTAGAATTGATCACACAATATAGCGTTAAGATTTAATTTTACTGGAACTATGGGGTTTAGCTCCAACCATGAAAAACAGCCCTAGACCATTATTCCTCTTCCACCAAACTTTACAGTTGGCACTATGCACGGGGGCTGGTAGCGTTCCCTTGGCATCCGCCAAACCCAGATTCGTTCCGTCGGACACCCAGATGGTGAAGCGTGATTCAACACTCCAGAGAACGCATTTCTACTGCTCCAGAGTCCAATGACTGCGAGCTTTACACCACTCCAGCCGACGCTTAGCATTGCTTGATCTTAGGCTTGTGTGTGGCTGCTCGACCATGGAAACTCCTTTAATGAAGCCCTGACGAACAGTTATTGTGCTGACGTTGCTTCCAGAGGCAGTTTGGAACTCGGTAGTGAGTGTTGCAACCGAGGACAGACAATTTTTACGCACTGTGTGCTTCAGCACTTGGCTGTCCCGTTCTCTGAGCTTGTGTGGCTTACCACTTTGCGGCTGAGCCGTTGTTGCTCCTAGACGTTTCCACTTCACCGTTACATCATCCTGATATATACGGGATACAAAACAATACACCTTCCACTACAAATCTGTCATTCTGCCCCTGAACAGGCAGTTAACCCACTGTTCCTAGGCCGTCATTGAAAATAAGAATTTGTTCTTAACTGACTTGCCTAGTTAAATAAAGGTAATATAAAAAATAAATAAAAAATTAAACATTACACCCCATCCTGATCGTTTGACCTGAAATCCATTATCCCTGTGTTTCATGTGGCCAGGGTTAGCTACAGTATAGTATGGAGCGACTTACCTTGCAGCGTTGTAGGCTTGTTGGGGCATGAGGGAAGTTAAGAGTCTCTCTTGATGACCTCATTGTCAAACAACTCCTCAGATCCCACCCATTTGCCCAAATGAACCAGCCCCGGGGAGGGTGTGTAAACAGGATGTCAACCCATGGATCAGTCAACTATTTTAAACTTAGGGGTTTGGTATGGTATGCAAACATGCAACCTGTGCTGCATCTCTCGCTGCTGCTGATCGTCTCACGGGCTGAAAGGACACGCTTAAGATACACTTAACAAAATGGATGATTTCATGAGCTTGCCATTTTGGTGCTGCTAATGTGTTTACCTCCAAAACTCAGGAAGAAAACTCAACAAGACATGACAAAAGGCTTCAGAAGTTATACTGGGATAGACTAAACAGATCTCTCTTCCCTGGGAGAAAAATATATTGCATGTAACAATTAACTAGACTCAAAAAGCAATATGGTTCAATTGCGAAAGGCTTAGGAATCGACAAAAACAGTGATGAAGTTTTCTTGTGACACATGGCGTGTTTTTTTCTAATTATCTTTTCCAATTTCTACATACAAGCACATTACTGTTCAATTTTCACCTCCATCAGTATGATTATTAATCAGATCACACATCAATTGCCAGAACCACCCAAGAAATTCAGCCTGTAATAAAACTGTCATCTGCTCCACTATAAAGACAGATGCTGTGAGTTGTGTGATAACATAATTAAACTGTTCTGGGAGGGATTCCATACAATTATTCAAATTGGAAGAGCACTATCGTTTTACCAACAAAGCAATTTAGGGCAATATGCAGTGTCATAACACTGATGTTATCCGTTCTCCCAGATTTCCAATAAGTTGGAGCCTCTACCGTCCCCAGCCCAATCTGACAATATGAACAGTTTACAAGCAGATACCTGAGAGCACTGAGAGATGAAGGAAAGACAATCCACAGCATTACACAGGTGGCTGCGAGTGACACAGAAACAGAGCAGTGTGTATCCTTTTAACATGATCCTCTCTGAGATGAGGAGGGGTGTGTGTGTGTGCACTTGTGTGTGTGGCATGCATATTTGTCATTGACTGCAACCCTCAGGAAGCAAACACACAATGAGAGAATAATGCGTCATAGCCTTTGGACACCAACTACACAGAGAAACCAGCCCTTTATCACACCTATTGGTTATGCAGTACTGAGCAGATATACTGCTGTGAGAAAACAAAAAGCTGAATTGCTGAATTTAATTGAATTAAAATGTGTGGTGATAACGAGTGTTTTTTACTTGTAGTAAAGAGGGGTGGTTCTGTTCCACTGAACTCCACAGTCAAGTGGACGCAATCAGCAGCCAGCGGTCCAGCAGCATGAGAGCTGCTCTGAGCTCACCTCTGACCTGATGATTTTAACCTTTCTGATCTAAATGCCAGTTAGTCTGACCACTAGTCTGCTCTACTGACCAGGACACAGGCCTCAGCAGCCCTGGCCCTGCTACACTGTACTGTACTGGGCTGTACTGGGCCTGGTTGTCTACTCTACAGTACAGGGTTGGCAACGTGGGAGAAAGTCATGTGAGTCTTCTTATCACTTAGCAAGTTCAGTGATGATAGACACACAGACAGACAGACAACCAAGGCTGTGCTGAGCAGTGTGTGTGTGTGTGTGTGTGTGTATCTCTCTCTCTTCCACCATGTCGAGAGGGATCTTGTTATAGTTTATATTATGCAAACAGCTAACCTGTGTCTGCGGCTCCATGTGAAGAGCCAAAGTGTTGCTCTCCAGACAGTACTGATGGCCCTGCTCCAACACAGAAGAGAAATTAAAGAAGGGAAAAAGTTGGTTTGCCTTATCTTGCGATTTGTGACAAAGCTTTAGAGAACTTGTCTGACAAAGAAGCCTGGATCGATATTTCTGCTGTAAAGAAAAAGCAATGATTCATCTGGCTGTTGTTCTTTTTCTGATGATATTGTTGGCGTGTACACTGAGTGGACAAAACATTAGGAACACCTGCTCTTTCCATGACATAGACTGACCAGGTCAATCCAGGTGAAAGATATGATCCCTTATTGATGTCACATGTTAAATCCACTTCAATCAGTGTAGATGAAGGGGAGGAGACAGGTAAAATAAGGATTGTTAAGCATTGAAACAATTGGGACATGGATTGTGTATGTGTGCCATTCAGAGGGTGAAGGGCAAGACAAAGGATTGAAGTGCCTTTGAACAGGGTACGGTAGTAGGTGCCAGGTTCACCGGTTTGTGTCAAGAACTGCAACGCTGCTGGGTTTTTCACGCTCAACAGTTTTCCATGTGTATCAAGAATGGTCCACCACCCAATGGACATCCAGCCAACTTGACACAACTTTGGGAAGCATTGGAGTAAACATGGTCCAGCATCCCTGTGCGACACCTTGTAGAGTCCATGCACTGATGAATCGAGGCTGTTCTGAGAGCAAAAGGTGGGGCAACTCAATATTCTGAATGTTTTGTACACTCAGTGTATTTTCTAGAGAAGCCAGATTTTTGGAGGCCACAGTCTGCGTTGTTTAATATTTCCACCACATGTTTATGTAAGGCCTTTAAGCTTGCCAGATAACGTAATTTTCCTCATGATCATCTTTTCCTGCAACGTTTATTGAAGCCTGCAGCTCAGGAGGTGTCTGTTCCTAGTGCTGAGGGTAAAAGTGTGTTCAATATTAGGAAGGTGTTCTTAATGTTTTGTACACTCAATGTATTTTCTATCACTCAGGAACGATGATATTTGAGGAATCTCTCAAACTTCATTAAAAGGACACCTCTAAGAGACAGGATATTAATATTTAATACTCCACAGTTATATCAGCTGAATCCAATTTCTAGCAGAGGAATCGGTTGCTTGCATAAACATGTGCAAGATTACGAATGCAATGCCTAAATCAACCATAAATCACAATCAACAACAGTACATGTAGTAACTTGAATGTGCAGGAGTCAACAGCAGCCTACAGTATCTAACTGTTCAATCACATCATCACTATGACTGCCTGCTTGTCGATGTGGTTGGCTGCATCTGGTCTAATCTGTGACTGCTCCTTTGGACATCGGAACTTCCTCTTGCAAAATCAATAACAACAAAACAAACGGAAAACCCACAAATGTTTAGCTATTGCAAAAACACAGCCCCTTTTTAAAAATATATTTGTCTTTATGATGTCTATAATCTTCACTTCCTCATTAAAGGGATTTCTGAAAACCACAACTTCTGCTCCATCAGCAAAAAAGTTGAGAGAAAACATAAAAGAAAGGAGTCATATAGAGAAAATATAGGGTGCAAACCTTCTGTTTGGTTGACACAACAATACACTATATTTATCCACCAAATGGGAACATTTCTGTTCAAACATAAAATACAGTGAATGACCAATAATGGGAAACCACTTTGATTGGAGATTTAGGTAAGCCAGGAGAGCATCTTGTTTCTGCAGAGGTATTACAGCCCAGTATTTGACTTACTAATAGAGATGTTTAAAGCAAGCTTATGGTCCACTTCCCCCAAATCTGACTGGTCTACAAGATGAATTCCCCTGTCAGAATCAAGATGATCAAACAGATTACAATTATTGTATCCCCTATCTTTATTAATGAGCACTGTCTTTCACAGTTATGTTCCCTAATAAGAATAAATGGTATACCACCACCAGGTTTGTTGTTCACCCTGACTCAGGGGTGAACAAAAAAATCTAGATTGATTTCTGCATCACCAAAATGGAAATGGTGTCTTGGATGTTTCTCAGAGTAGCCCACATATCTGTCAAGTTCCCCCCATATTAGCACAACCAGCAAATAAAATGTAAAAGACAGACTGCAAAATGCCACAAAAGTAAAAGTTATCAAGTAATTGAGCGAAGATCTTAATGCCCATGGGACAATTAACATGGTTCATGATGCATGAATGAAAATCCTGGGTTAGCCTAATGGGAGAATAAAAACACAGGCGCATTCCCCCAGAACTCTCCACTGGTAAGTACCCTATCAAAGGAGAACGTCAGGAGTGGAGAATGAGACATCTCGTCCTTCATCCCGAACCATGCACCATTTATCACACAGAACAATTAATCCATCCGACTCTCTCTCTCCATCATAAACCGCATGGTACGCCACAGAAATTAACCATGGGCTTTCTTTGTTCAAAGGGACAAACAGAAAGAAAAATATCTGCGATTTATTGAAATGAATAGGAAAAAATTCTACAGGACTAAATTCACAAGTAATGTTTTTATTTCTACATTATTTTCCTAAATGACTGATCTGAGAGAATCATTATCCCATCCATATGACCAGAGAACAGAGACCAGTGTCGGACAGTTGGCTCTTTTCCTCGGGTGAAGGATTTTCTCTCTCTCTTTCCTTGGTGTCAAGTGTGCATCCATGCCACATTTCCCTGCTCTCTCTCTCCCTCTCGTCTGCCTCACATTCATCAAAGTTGTAACCCCTGTTGTCTTTGCACAGCGAATCAGAATGCGCCCCTGGCAAAGAATGAAGGAAAAGTCAACAGGAATTAAGTTTCAGTGCAACTGTTTACTCAACTGTGGCCCGCAGTTATTGAAATTGTATCCATGGTTTTGTGCGACTACTGCAGTAATGAATTCAGTATGGCTGTGATTTTCTCACTGACGACATGTTAATGTTGAGCTGGAGAAAATAAGGGAGACGGCTAGAACAGCAGTGATGGAGGGGAGAGGAGGGAGGGACAGCCATGTGGAGTAGACCACCTATAGGTCTAACAAGTAAAGGACGTTTGCAGAAACATCTTTATTTGTCGACTTTTTCTATTATTGCTGAAGGACTTATTGTAAATTGTGCATTTGCAACTTTGCTGGTGTTAATGTTACTGGCTTGCAACAAATCACAAACCTGTGATTTCTTGGGCTATTACTCACAATGTGCTGTACGTGTTCACAAGCTGATTGCTTCAAACAAATGACTTCAAACGAATTACTGTTATTATTGTTGTGACAAAATGCATGTTTCATCATTGTTCTTTACCTCATACAGATGTTGATAGATATACTGTGACAACAGGCAGCAACAAAAGAGGCTGTGCATCATGACTAAACTGCTCTTGACAACAACCCCAGTCATTCTTCAATGCCAAGACACCATGAGACACAGTGATCTTTTCAATGCTGTTTCCTTAAACACGCTGTCGTGTGGCACACATAACACTGACACCAACAGAAAGAGCTTGTCTGTTTCCCTCAAGTCTCAGATGCTGAAAATGTTTTGGGCTTCACTAATAATAAATCTACCGCCATTCTATGGGCCTCATTGGTTGGACACAGAGGAGTGTGGCATTAGTTGTGAGTGTGAGGCGTGTTTACAATGAGCTAAGGGAAAATACTGTCAGCCCATTGCATAGCACAGCACTCCAACTGTCCGAGAATCGTGTGGCACCTATACACTTAAAATATGTTGACCTACCTCAACAAATACTTCACCAAAATGCAGAAGCTGCATAATACACTAAACATGTCCGCATCCAAACACACAATCATTGAGAGCACTACCCTCTCTTTAAACATTCAAAACGCTCTCCAATATACATAAATAATAATCATGTGTTTATGTACTTGATGTACTTTGGGTCGGGATTAAATATTAACAGGCACTTTAGAGGGGATAGGGACTGCTGTTGCCATGGGAATAATCCACTCATTTTGACATTATTTTCATTAGGCCAATGTTGATATAGTCCCAAAAGGTTTTGCATGTCAGCAATCAAGTTGTGAAGATATAAGACTTTCAAAAAGCAAATAGTAACTTGATTGCTGACATGCAAAACATTTTTAGGACTGTAACAACAGTGAAATAATGAAACAAATACCAAAAGATCGTTTTTGAGGGGATTATTCCTTTCATTAAGACAGGTGTGAAGAGAGGAACCTAGTTGACCTGCTGCTGCTGGAGATGGATCAGTTCAGCTGCCATGACGTCCACTGACGTGGCGCTCTTGGGCCTCGCGTCCCTGGACCCGTCCTCCACGCTCGTTGCTCTGTTCTGACTGGCTGGACCATTGCTTGTCGCCTCGGTCCCAGATTCTTGCATCATGACTTAAAAACCTGAGACAGCAGGGAGTAGGAGAAACAGCTGTTAAAACAAGGCACAGTACAGGGGATACAGTATGTTCTAACCTGGGCCAAACTGGAAACGTGTCATTTCCTTCCCACACGAGTTCACTTCTATAACAGGTTTTTCTATTGGTTCATTCCTGACTGTTTCTTGTTTGTTTGTTTGTTTGCACTGTATTCATAGACTCTCCGTCCACTGGGTGATGAACTAGTCTTTTGCTTTGTCTTTCCGGACTAGATACTTGCAGATGACATGTCCATACTGGGCTGGAGGAAGGAGCATGGATCAGGTTCTGTTAGTGTTCTGCTTCACGGCTGTGTGGAAAGCAGGGGATAAAAACACACATCTGAGAGAAACCTAACCTCAGTGAGGCAAAGCAATGGAGTCCAAGAAAACACTCACCCTCACAAACAAAACACTTTCTATGGAAATTGATATATTTACTCCCAGAAGAACCACGCAGAATGGCTTTTTAATGGGAAACAGGTCCAACGGGTGGGCGTGCCTGCCTGCCAAAGGATCATGAGAAATATCCATTTTAAAACACTCAAATCCTATACGGTGCTCAATTAATACCAACATATGAGTCTATACCAAAAACCTTTTCTGTTGTTACTTCATTTTAAAGGAGAATGTGCTGTATACAAATGGTTACATATGCTCTATAATTGCATGTAATTCTATAATCCAACTAAAATAAAACAAATATTCAGCCGTAGATTTTTTTACATTTTCAAGTCCTTATTGTTTCTAATTTTGATGATGCACAAGCCAGACAGACATCCCCTCACCCCCCAGCCCAACTCCCTCCCCTCGCTCCTGGGATAAGTATGAACTGAATGACACTGATGCTTATCTGGGTCTGCATTCCTGCAATCAGTGGTGAGATTTACATCTTTTGTGTTGGTCACAAGCCTGGTGCGGCGGGAGGCGCGTCTAGTTGCCCAACTCCAGAGCAGTTAATGAAGCTGACCAAGTCAGACAGAAGTAAATTAACTTGGCTGATTAATGATTTATACAAAGTAGAATAAATGCCCTTAAAACATTGGGCCTCGTCATGAAAGATGGTGGAAATGAGACTAAATGCAGATTTAAAATGTTGTGTTTAAGCCGTGTTATAGGGAGGCCAGTACGAGTTAATGTGTGCTCAACAGAGGGGCTGAGTCTCCTGAGATGCCAATCTAAACAAGAGACACACTATATGGATGAGTTCAGAGACCTGGTCGTGCGGTGCCAGGACAACAACCTCTCCCTCAAAGTGATCAAGACAAAGGAGATGATTGTGGACTACAGGAAAAAGAGGCCCGAGCACGCCCCCATTCTCATCGACGGGGCTGCAGTAGAGCAGGTTGAGAGCTTCAAGTTCCTTAGTGTCCACATCACCAACAAACTAACATGGTCCAAGCACACCAAGACAGTCATGAAGAGGGCACTACAAAACCTATTCCCCCTCAGGAGACTGAAAATATTTGGCATGGGTCCGGTGGGTGGGTCCGGTCCATGGGTCCGGCATGGGTCCGGTCCATGGGTCCGGCATGGGTCTGGTTGCATCACTGCCTGGTATGGCAACTGCTCGGCCTCCAACCGCAAGGCACTACAGAGGGTAGTGCGAATGACCCAGACCATCACTGGGGCCAAGCTTCCTGACATCCAGGACCTCTATACCAGGCGGTGTTAGAGGAAGGCCCTAAAAATTGTCAAAGACTCCAGCCACCATAGTCAAAGACTGTTCTCTCTGCTACCGCACAGCAAGCGGTACCGGAGCCCCAAGTCTAGGTCCAAGAGGCTTCTAAACATCTTCTACCCGCAAGCCATAAGACTCCTGAACACCTAATCAAATGGCTACCCAGACTATTGGCTACCCCTCTTTTTACACCGCTTACACCCTGGTGTGTTCCTTGTTCTTCATGATGCTCTCTGCGCTTTTAACGGACCTCTGAGACTATCACAGTGCAGGTGCATTTATACGGAGACTTGATTACACACAGGTGGATTATATTTATCATCATTAGTCATTTAGGTCAACATTGGATCATTCAGAGATCCTCACTGAACTTCTGGAGAGAGTTTGCTGCACTGAAAGTAAAGGGGCTGAATAATTTTGCACGCCCAATTTTTCAGTTTTTGCTTTGTTAAAAAAGTTTGAAATATCCAATAAATGTCGTTCCACTTCATGATTGTGTCCCACTTGTTGTTGATTCTTCACAAAAAAAATACAGTTTTATATCTTTATGTTTGAAGCCTGAAATGTGGCAAAAGGTCGCAAAGTTCAAGGGGGCCGAATACTTTCGCAAGGCACTGTATAATATTTGACTAAAACATAATAATTTCAAACCTTGCTTACATTTGTATCCGATCACATATATCTCTTTATTATGCATGGGATTCAAATATTTCCTAAATTAAAATCACTTGGAGCTGATTTACTGGTGTCTCTAGTCTTATGTCCAACAATGAAAATGCTCTTCTCGCAAGCAGAACATCCTAGTGAGTCCTCATCAGATAATGTTGTCGGTATTGTTTCAGTTGTACGTCAGCCGCCCCCTCACCTCAACTGTTGTGTATGCTATTTCCCCGATGGCTGAGCAGGCTCTTTTGGAGCTTCAGCCTGCCTTTATTGCCCTTCAGAGGGCTGAAGTTGAACTGAAGTTAGTGCTTAATGCCTTTTAAAATCAAACATGTTGTTTTCCCATTCACATAGAAATGTATCGAATTATTTATGCTACGTACACTGAACAAAAATATAAACGCAACATGCAACAATTTCAAAGATTTTACTGAGTTACAGTTCATATAAGGAAATCAGTCAATTTAAATACATTCATTAGGCCCTAATCTATGGATTTCACATGACTGGGAATACTGATATGTATACAGATACATTAAAAAAAAGGTAGGGGTGTGGATCGGAAAAACAGCCAGTATCTGGTGTGACCACCATTTGCCTCATAGGGTGTGACAAATCTTCTTCACATAGCGTTGATCAGGCTGTTGACTGTGGCCTGTGTAATATTGTCCCACTCTTCAATGGCTGTGTGAAGATGCTGGATATTGGTGGGAACTGGAACACGCTGTCGGACATGTCTGGTGAGTATGCAGGCCATAGAAGAACTGGAACATTTTCAGCTTCCAGGAATTGTGTACAGATCCTTGCGACATGATGCCGTGCATTGTCATGCTGAAACATGAGATGATGGAGGCGGATGAATGACAAGACAATGGGCCTCAGGATCTCGTCACGTTATCTCTGTGCATTTAAATTGCCATCGATAAAACGCAATTGTGTTCATTGTCAATAGCTTATGCCTGCCCATAGCATAATTCCACCGCCACCATGGGTCACTCTGTTCACAACATTGACATCAGCAAACCGCTCGCCCACACGACGCAATACACGCTGTCTGCCATCTGCCCGGTACAGTTAAAAACTGGATTCATCCGTGAACAGCACACCTCTCCAGTGTGCCAGTGGCCATTGATGGTGAATATTTTCCCAAGGAAGTTGATTATGATGCCGAACTGCAGTCAGGTCCAGACCTTGGTGAGGATGACGAGCACACAGATGAGCTTCCCTGAGACGGTTTGTGCCAAAATTGTTTAGTTGTGCAAACTCAGTTTCATTAGCTGTCCGGCTGGCTGGTCTCAGACGATTCTGTAGGTGAAGAAGCTGAATGTGCAGGTCCTGGGCTGGCGTGGTTAAACTGGTCTGCGGTTGGTCGTACTGTCAAATTATCTAAAATTACATTGGAGGCGGCTTATGGCAAAGAAATGAACATTCAATTCTCTGGCAACAGCTCTGGTGGACATTCCTGCAGTCCGCATGCCGATTGCACGCTCTCTCAAAAGACATCTGTGGCATTGTGTTTTGTGACAAACTGCACATTTTAGAGTGGCCTTTTATTGTCCCTAGCACAAGGTGAACCTGTGTAATGATCATGCTGTTTATTCAGCTTCTCTATATGCTAAACCTGTCAGATGGATGGATTATCTTGGCAAATGAGAAATGCTAACTAACAAGGATTTAAACAAATTTGTGCACAACATTTGAGAGAAATAACTTTTTGTCCGTATGGAACAATTCTGGTATCGTTTATTTCAGCTCATGAAACATGGGACCAACACTTCACATGTTGCGTTTATATTTATGTTCAGTATAATTCGGATGTGTTCCCGCGTATAAATATCTGGAAATCTGGATTGACGATAGGCTTTCATTCAAAATACATGTTGATGAGTTAGTTATGAAGTTATTAATTTAAATGGACGTCTTTTACAGGAATATGCCTTACGTTAAATAGCAGAAAACAAATCATTTTGTCTACATTGATTCCGATCTTACAATAAGGCAATATCATTTATATGAATGCAGCTGCCACTGTATTGAAACCACTGGATGCTGTATAGCATTACGCTTCATTATGGCCGATAGGTTCAGCACACATCAATGTACTCTATATGAGAAAGTAGGCTGGCCCTCTTTGAAGTCTCGCAGATGCTTGGCATTATGCTCTTTTTGTCTATAAAGCCCTCTTACGTAAACTATCACCGTACATCACTTCTCTGGTAACCTACAGAAATACAAGCTATCAGACACAATCTCAGGAATGGTTAACTCTAGAGGTCCTTCAATTTGGGGCGGCAGGGTAGCCTAGTGGTTAGAGCGTTGGACTAGTAACCGGAAGGTTGCAAGTTCAAACCCCCGAACTGACAAGGTACAAATCTGTCGTTCTGCCCCTGAACAGGCACTGTTCCTAGGCCGTCATTGAAAATAAGAATTTGTTCTTAACTGACTTGCCTAGTTAAATAAAGTTGAAAAAAATCTCAACATCTCAATCTACCTTTAGCTACCTTGCTTGTGGAATTGTCTACAGAATTCACTGAAATTCAATGGTGCATCTAAAGCAGTTCAGACGGCTATGTGAGGACCATTTTAAGGAAGAATGTGTTTGTTTTTTACGATTCTATGATTGATCTTGTAATTTATTTTAGATTTTACTTCATTGTGATGTTTTTTGTGCTTCCATATATTTTGTATGTAAGTAACTAGGCCTATGTTTTTTTTTTACTGCAAATGAGAATGTATTCTCAGTCCACTCACCTGGTTAAATAAATAATAAATACATCTCATTCTGAGCCCCTGCCTCTCTGCCTGCAGGCTATGGGCTGTCGGGCCCAAGCTACAGACTGTTGGGCCCAGGCTATGGGCTGATGGGCCCAGGCTATGAGCTGTGTTCTCTGGGTTCTGGGCTCTGGCCTCAAGCCTCCAGTTCAGCCCACTCTCTCTCCTTCTCTCCAGACAGATGTTGACCCGGCTGACCCCTTCAGTCTGGCACAGCCTCCCTCCATAACGGGATTTTGTAAACAAGGAGTGAGCAAGAGGAATACTGTGGGATGGAAGAGAGAGAGTCAGCCACAACTACAAGAGTCAGCTGGCTGCTCAGCTCAGGTCAGCTCAGCTCATACAAACTCCCCTTCCTTCTGAGACACCAATTAGAAACACATTCTTAGGCCAAATGAAATGTGATTTGAAATAAACCACATGCTGACGCTATTCACCCCCACTTCTTTTTCAAATAAAATACATTTTTCCACATGTAAAAAAATGGACTGAGTCTGTTTTTTTCTCTCTAAAGCTACATAAAAGGGGAAAGTAATGCCTATTATGCATGCACTGTCATTCCATGCAAAATGTTCGTAATTATAACGGAAAGGCATACATTTACGAATGCAAGGCATCTCCAAAAGTAATCAAGAGAATGAGCCGCGGGGCTATTTTAATGTATGCAAAACTTGTGACCCACAATGAAGGAAAGTAAGGCGCACATGCTTGGAACCGGCACTGATGAGGGACGGCTAAAATTAACACCCAATTAATTTTCGAATTGACAAACAAATGAAACCCATAAATCTACTTTCTCATTAATTTTACTGCAGAATAATTCAAAGCTGCAGAAAAAAGAGAAATAAAGAAAATGTAAAATGTGCATTAAATATCACCCAGATAGGAATGAGCCTTATTGGAAAGTTATCTAGTGACAACTATGTTAATCTGAGCTGCACTGAGGCAGAGACACAGCAACTTCATGTGGGCTATCAGGCACAGCCAACTAGTCTACCACGTGACAGGGCCCCTCGTTCATTTATCTACTCATTTATGTTCAGTTTGCTCAGAGGATACATTTATCTGTGATGATGACTCAAATAGCTTGCAGTTAATTTTTTTTTTTTTAATTCATCCATTTATACAACAATACATATTGAGGGGGAATCATCAGTCAAGTGTCTCGCTAAAGGTACTATACTTAGCAGGGCTGGAAAATACACATTCATGCAAGCACCCACAAATGCACAAACACAGACACAAACAGCCATACACACATACACACACAAATAAACACACACACATATTCAAACAGAAATGAGGGGGAGGTTCATGAGAAACAGGCCTGCTTGTTTATGAGGCATGTCAGCCCTAAATATAAAAAGAAAAACAACAAAAACAAAGAACCCTAAATAATGAACATTCCATGAGGTAACAGAGGTCCACAAAACAGATGCTATGCTTCTCTGTTGATCCTCAGACGTCTGTTCTTCTAAAGAGGGTGGGGGTTGAAGGGGTCTGGTTGCAAAACACAACAAGTGTTTGGAACAAACAGTGGATCATAAAAAAAAAGGTCAGATTTTCTGTTTGGTGATGGTTTTGTTCGTCTAATAAGGGGAGTACAGTCCAAACACAGTCACATGTAACTCCTACCTGACGGGACGGGTTCAGAGCACGGCAGGGCACCAAGGACTAATCAAGCCTATCGTTCCACTCAATAGAACTCTAAAAGCCCCTTGTCATGGCAGCCTGGAATTGAAGAGCTCAAAGATTCAGTCAACAATCCAAGGTAGGGTCGGCCTGCACAGCTGTGGCATGGCCTTTCCCCATGTTTTACTTTTCACTAATGCTCATGACAGTAAACCCTTTATGGCCACCTGTTCCGGTCTGCATAGTTATCACATAGCTCCAGTTTACACAAGCACATAACAGAAGCACACAACACAAGCACAACGTTGTTGGGGAGGAGATAAAGACACAGACAAAGGAGATGACAACGGGAGAGATTCACTCTGATGCTGCCTGTTTAGGTTGGCTTGGTTGCGAAACGAGACAACATAAAGAGGTTGTACCAAGGTGGTGCAACACCATAACGCTTCACCTGGAAGGGGTTTACAAGGTTTGGAGAGTTTTGTGTTCAGCTATATTTTGGCTCGACAAACATGAGAGAAAATCTCTTTTTTTCACCGTGTTTACAGATAGCTGAACGAACATTTGTTCAACAATCCACAGTCAATCCTCTCATAATACAAAAGAAACTATTCAAAGAACTGAACCCCTCTACTGGCATGTGCAGAACAGAACAGAAAGTCTGAATTGGGCTGGGCCCCTGAACCCTCCCGCAGTCATAGAACAGCCAGTGTCCTGCCCTCCCTCCCACCCTTCCTCCCTCCCTTCCTCCCTCCCTCATCACCTTGGTCTTTACCTGTCACGCCCTGACCTTAGAGATCCTTTTTATGTCTCTATTTTGGTTTGGTCAGGACGCAAGTTGGGGTGGGCATTTTATGTTTTGTGTTTCTATGATTTTCTATGTTTTGGCCGGGTATGGTTCTCAATCAGGGACAGCTGTCTATCGTTGTCTCTGATTGGGTACCATACATAGGTACCCTTTTCCCCTGTGTTTGTGGGAGGTTAACTTTGTTTGATGGCACATAGCATTAAGCTTCACGGTTTGTTTTGGATTGTTTTGTCGGAGTCATTTCTTAAATAAAGTCAAATGTACGCTCACCACGCTGCACCTTGGTTCTCATCCTTCAACAGCCGTGACATTACCTTAATGTAGCCTAGACCTCCATAATCCAGAACCACACACATCCCTCAGAAGTAGTTGCCACAATATCTGGACTCGCTTGGCACTCAACAAAGAATCCCTCGCCCTTCTCTTCTCCGAGAAGGTAAATTGACAGTATTGATGACATTCCGCCAACGGAGACTTCACAGCGAGACCAAACAAGCACTAATCTCACCAGCCACTTCAACAAAAAGTTGCAGATAAGCAAAGCGTATCTCAAGACTACTATGACAACATTGTAGGAACAGGCCTCCCCTCTCTCCCTCCTCACCCCTTTTTCACAGACACACAGAAGCTTTTTAAAAGTTCCTTCCAGACCTTATAAGGGTTAACCAACCACTCACTCACACCAGCAAACAAAGTTGCTATTTGCTTATGAACTGATTTCTGCCATGGCTACAGTAAACAGGGGCTTTTGTTTATGAACAAACACATCACCTTGCAGGACCAATTTAACATTAACCAGGTGGAATAATCAACAGATTTCATAGGTGACACTCATGGCAGACCTAATGTAAACAGGCTCTGGGAGAAGAAAGGGGCAAGGCTTAGGGAATCATTGTCGATGCAAAGGCAGAGCCAGCTAGAATAAACAGCTGGGGGAAACTCAAGACAAACAGTCATTCTCCTGACATTTGAAGAAGCATTAAGGTGGTGTGTTACAGCTGCTAGCCTGGCGGCCATCATGAACGTGAACAAAGAGGGGGTGGGGAGGGTGTGGTGGGCTGGTGAAGAGGGTCTCATCAGAATTGAGGGAAAACACGGTGGTTGAGACACAACACTTTGACAACAGACAAAATATAGAGCGTCTTCAAAAACACCACAGCAAGGAACTTGTAAAACATGTTAAACATTTACTTGCTTCAATTATTCAGTAACTAGGGCTTGGCAACAACAAAGGACGTCTGAGGGTTCCTGAATCTGTTCCTAAAAACATCAGGACAGGTTGATGGAAAAACAAGCAATGTTGTTTTCATCTGACAAACAGAGAAATAATTTAACTGCAAGTGCCCTGTTTTTAACCCAGATAATACTGGAATCAATAATCTGGGTATACAATGAATAATGTATCTATTTCGATTTCTTTAAAAATAATACTAGCGTGACTTTGAGTCTAACGCACACAGTGTATGATCTGTGTTACTCTATTTGCATTAGAGCAAATAATACACTATTCAGAAACAGCTAACGATTTCAACAAGCATGAAAGAGAAATTGGTGTGGGGAATTTCAAGCTGCACGTCACCTTGTGCATGAATTATTCATGCATACAAGTTGCCATCTGCTCATCTGAATCCAGTCAGAGAGGCCTAGCTACCCTGACTGTTTAGTTACTCGTCTCCTCTCCTCTCCCAAACAACCCTCATAGTCATTTCTGTTAGACCCCAAACCCATTTACCCCCAAATATTGAGGGCAAAGGAACAACAGCTAAGAGCCCAAACACATATTTATGACACATTGTGAAGAATATAATGGGATCCTCTAGCGTGAAATCCAGATTCAAATGTATTCAAATGTACACCATGTACAGAGAAAAGTGCTTGACATCCACTGATGCTGAGGATGATGATTCATATGAATATGAACCTATTATCATGCTACAAGCTCATTTAAATGAACAATAAGGATGGGAGCAGAAGGTACACTCTCCAGTAGGGAGGCTAAGTAGACAGATCATTTCCGAAAATACACAAAACAGTTAGTCTCCTTGGCATGAAGCCGTCCCATATACACCTAACGTACAGGCCTGCTGGGAAGAGACAATGACGGAATGTGCAAAAGTAAGGCAGGGCATGGTATTTTTAGTACAACCACGGCCGATTGAGACTAAGTAAATAGAAAAGTCTAATGAGTTTTAAGCCGCTTGTACATGAATGGAATAGTAATGGTGTGATGTGGAGATGGAGCTGCTTCAGGAGTGGATCACAACTCATTCCTCGGTGACTCTCCTTCATTTGACTTTGATAATCTCCCTCACATGAGGCTCACATCGATAACACTGCAGCGAGAGGACAGACATCGAGAGACGTGGGCCTCTTTTCTGACCAGATCCGATGCATGGGAAAAGCAGGCCTCGCTACCCTCAAGCTCATCTTTTCAATTAGACCTGTCAAACACGCATGCTGAAAGAAAAACACAGACTTCAATCTCTCCGCATCCTATGGGATCTGCAAAAGCGCTTATTGTTTTAACATTACTTAAAATGTGTCATACATTTTTTTAATAATTTTTACTGGAATTCATGCAGGGCCCGTTCCCAGGAGTGGACTTCAGAGGAGAAAATGTGTCAGATACATTTTCCAAGGGAAAGGAAGGTTAGCCTATGAACTTATCTAATTAACGCTGTGTGCCTAAACCATACGAGGGTCATATTATTAGAAACACTGATCTTGCGGGGTAAACTTACCCAGTTGCACACGGCTAGTGTACATTGACAACTCTTGAGTCTTTGCGTCTTTCTACAGTTATGACATTCGTAAAGTATTCAGACCCCTTGACTTTTTACACATTTTCTTACGTTACAGGCTTATTCTAAAATGGATTAAAGAAAAAAAATCCTCATCAATCTACACACAATAACCCATAATGATAAAGCGAAAACAGTTTTTAAGAAATGTTTGCTAATTTGTTCAACATAAAAAAACATCAAAACCTGAAAGAAATAAGTACCCTTTGCTATGAGACTCAAAATTGAGCTCAGGTGCATCCTGTTTCCATTGATCATCCTTGAGATGTTTCTACAACTTGATTGAAGTCCACCTGTGGTAAATTCAAATGATTGGACATGATTTTGACAGGCACACACCTGTCTATATGAGGTTCCACAGTTGACAGTGCATGTCAGAGAAAAAAACCAAGCCATGAGGTTGAAAGGAATTGTCCGTAGAGCTCCGTGACAGGATCGCGTCAAGGCACAAATCTGGAGGAGGGTACCAACACATTCTGCAGCATTAAAGGTCCCCAAGAACACAGTGGCCTCCATCATTTTTAAATAAAATAAGTTTGGAACCACCAAGACTCTTCCTATAGCTGGCCGCCTGGCCAAACTGAGCAATCGGGGAAAAGGGCCTTGGTCAGGGAGGTGACCCAAAAACCTGATGGTCACTCTGACAGAGTTCCGGAGTTCCTCTGTGGAGATGGGAGAACCTTCCAGAATGACAACCATCTCTGCAGCACTCCACCAATAAGGCCTTTATGGTAGAGTGGCCAGACAGATGCCACTCACCAGTAAACGGCACATGACAGGCCGCTTTGAGTTTTCCAAAAGGCACCTAAAGGACTCTCAGACCATGAGAAAAAAGATTCTCTGGTCTGATGAAACCAAAATTGAACTCTTTGGCCTGAATGCCCAGTGTCACGTCTGGAATAAACCAGGCACCGCTCATCACCTGGCCAATACCATCCCTATGGTGAAGCATGGTGGTGGTAGAATCATGCTGTGGGGATGTTTTTCAGCGGCAGGGCCAGGTAGACTAATCAGGATAGATGGAAAGATGAATGGAGCAAAGTAAGTGGCCCAGCCAGAGCCCGAACTAACATCTCTGGAAAGACCTGAAATTGCAGAAACTCCCCAAATACAGGTGTGCCAAGCTTGTAGCGCCATACCCAAGAAGATTTGAGGCTGTAATCGCTGGCAAAGGCACTTCAACAAAGTAATGAGTAAAGTGTCTGAATACTTATGTAAAGTTTTTTTATTTTATTATATGTATATTTTTTTATATTAGCAAAAATTTATAAAAACTTGTTTTTGCTTTGTCATTATGGGGTATTGTGTACAGATTGAAAACGATTTAATAAATTTTAGCATTTTATAGCATTGTTGGAGAAGGTTGGGTACTGTCTATTAGCCCACTACTCAATAGCATGGTCATCAACAACAGCAGGAAATCAGTCTGAGCCCTCCTAGCCTAACAACATACACTGAGATCTGTTCAATATTCAAACTGTGTTAAATGTGTCACTGTAGGGCACAATACACTACAGGTGCGTGTTTCCCAGTTCCTTTGTTTGGAGCTGGTTACACAGAGATACAGTTCAGCTATTGATTGCCAGACACAATCGTTAACCTTTACACACAAATAATGGCTAGTTATATTGTGTGACGAGAGAAACGTAATATTTAACTATTGCTCAACATTTGTAAGGTATTGTAAGCAACAGATATAAAAGAATAGCTACAATTAAATTCTGAATGTGGCTTGAGTTGGAATATTATACAGAAAGTAATGTGTTAGACCAGTGGTTCCCAAACTTTTTATAGTCCCGTACCCCTTCATACGTTCAAACTCCAGCTGCATAACCCCTCTAGCTCCAGGATCAGCGCACTCTCAAATGTTGTTTTTTTGCCAGCATTGTAAGCCTGCCACACACACACACTATACTATACACTTGTTAAACATAAGAATGAGTTTGAGTTTTTGTCACAACCCGGCTCGTGGGAAGTGATAAAGAGCTCTTACAGGACCAGGGCACAAATAATAATATAATAATAATCAATATTTTGCTCTTTATTTAGCCATCTCACATATACAACTTTATTTTTCATCGAAAATTGTTAATAACTTACCACAGGTTAATGAGAAGGGTGTGCTTGAAAGGATGCACATAACTCTGCAATATTGGGTTGTAATTGTGGAGAGTTTCAGTCCACAATCACAACGTGGTTGCAAAGGGCATCAGTTTCTTAACAGCATGATTTGCCATTGAAAGATACTCTGAGCGCAACCCAATCCAGAAATCTGGCAGTGGCTTCTGATTAAATTAAATTTTCAGAGAACCACTTGTTGCAATTTCGATGAGGCTCTCTTGTTCAGATATCGTTAAGTGGACTGGAGGCAGGGCATGAAAGGGATAACAAATCCAGTTGCTTGTGTCATCCGTTTCGGGAAAGTACCTGTGTAATTACGCACCCAACTCACTCAGGTGCTTCGCTATATTTCATTTGACATTGTCCGTAAGCTTGAGTTAATTTGCACACAAAAAATCATACAATGATGGAAAGACCTGTGTGTTGTCCTTGTTAATGCAGAAAGAGAAGAGCTCTTCGTAAAAAACATCACCCAGATAAGCCATTCGTGTGAGAAACTCGTCATCATGCAAGTGGTCAGACAAGTGAAAATTATGGCCAGTAAATAAAACTTTAAGCTCGTCTCTCAATTAAAAACAATGTGTCAATACTTTGCCCCTTGATAACCAGCGCACTTCTGTATGTTCTGAACACGAGAGTTCAGGGGCCTGGCTTTAACAAATTTAACCATTTTCACGGTAGTGTCCAAAATGTCTTTCAAGCTGTCAGCCATTCCTTTGGCAGCAAGAGCCTCTCGGTGGAAGCTACAATGTACCCAAGTGGCATCGGGAGCAACTGCTTGCATGCTCGTTACCACTCTACTATGTCTCCCTGTCATGGCTTTTGGCCATCAGTACAGATACCAACACATCTTGACCACCAAAGTCAATTTGATGTCACAAAGCTGGCATATTTTGTTTCTAAATGTCTACGCAAGAGTGAAGGTTTCATCGAGTTGTGAGATAGTACTTTTGCACATATAACACACTGTGGCTGAGGGAAGGCACCACTCCCAATATAAGTGATCCCCAAATCAATGTAGTTCTCATCATATTTGCACCTCTTCGATGGTCCAACGTCCCTGTATGTTTTTTGGTGCTTTCCCGGGTAAGGGGGCAGTAGCTCTTTGGCTGCATCAGATTCACAACTGTCAGTGTCCATGCTAGCTGGGATAACAACAAATGTAGAATTACTGATGCTAGCATTGGATGTGCTCGTGGAAGCAGAACAACTTGTGTCTTCGACAGGTGCAGGTGTAGTACTGCTGGTAGTAGCAGTACTACCAGTAGAGCTGGTATGTGTCTCTATGGACACAGACCTTACTTTGTATAACCATTTATCAATTTTTGAGCAAACGGAATTAGCAGCAGCTACGTTTGGCTACATATGGACCGTTAGTGGAATTCCCGCGAGAGAGTAACGGTTAATGTGATTGGATGACTTCTATAATATCACCTACAATAGCCAATATGTGGTGTTCAATGTAGGCCTACTGTAATGGTCTTCTTCCTCCTCTGATGAGGAGTAGTAGGAAGGATCGGAGGACCAATGCGCAGCGTGGTAAGTGTCCATATTTTTAATAAAGAAATTGAACACTGAACAAAAACAACAAAGTGAACGAACGAAACCGAAACAGTTCTCTCTGGTGCAGAATACAAACAGTCAACAGAAAATAATCACCCACAACTCAAGGGTGAAAACAGGCTGCCTAAGTTTGGTTCTCAATCAGGGACAACGATTGACAGCTGCCTCTGACTGAGAACCATACCAGGTCAAACACAGAAATACCAAATCATAGAAAAACGAACATAGACAACCCACCCAACTCACGCCCTGATCACACTAAAACAAAGACATAACAAAAGAACTAAGGTCAGAACATGACACCTACATTCCACTTTTTGAAAACATTATGCATGGATTAACATTAATCATTTTGGGACTGATTATTTACTTGTTAGAAAGCTCAAATCACTTTACAAAAATAAGAAATGATCTGTAACACAATTGGCCAAATAGGTGACTGACAACTGCATTGTGTTGTGTTATATGTTGCAAGAAACGACTTTACAAAATACAATTAATTGTAATCATTATTATTACCATACAGAGAATCATACAAAGATGAATGCTACCAACTGCCTATTGGCTTATTTGCATATTCAAGCGTGTCTCAAAATAGGACCCTGCCCCTTTAAGTAAAAAAAAAAGCTCTTTACCTGACTCGCTTTTCAAAGACAGTAGCTACATAAAGAAAATGTGCACATTTCCCTCCAACGGTGTTTCCACCAAACTGACTTGGGGAGAAAAATCAGTGTGTTATGATGTAGTGCACACAAAGTATTTTTACATTTACATTTTCATGTACCAAATATTCAATGTGTTTCCATTACATTTTCAACTCTAACTCTATAGTTTTATCACAAAAATGTTTGTGTTAAATAGCAAATGGGCCTACTCTGATCTTGGCACATGCCAACAGCTCGCAGATACAGTACAAATAAGCTAGTCTACATGATGAAATTATTATGGATAAGAGCGAGAATATTTGTATTTGTCAAACGGTAGTCATGCATCGATCATCAAGTCACCAGAATAAGACCCTCAATATTTATTGGAAAGGAGCATTAAGTTCATAGTGTGCACTTTCAACAGCCTGTGAAGTTCATATGTAGCCTAATAAATTGCATGGTTTACCACCATATCATTACGTGACTCCAAGTTTACTTCTATGTGATGGTTATTATATCAGTTTTTGCGCATAAAGTTGTTTCCACTGACCTTTGCTCTCATAATGTTACCGACACAAAAATATCCCACCATGTCAAATTAACAAATCATCTGTCAGCATTTATAAAATATTACCGAAACTTCCTGTTCCCATCAGAGCTGTCTGGATTTTTTTTTATACGGTATGACTTTACTCGCATTCAAATTGTGGATGGAAACATGGTTAGTTATGTACAAGTTTTGTGCTCTTGAAGGAAGCAATCACTCCCCATTTTCTGACCAATATTCGCTATAACCGGGCTACTAACTCATTAACTAGCACAGAATTTTTTTTAAAATGTACTCTGCCGTCTCAAATGTGCACCTAGGCTACTCTCGGAAAATCGTATCTGTTTAAAGCTAGAAAATACCTTTTTGTAAAGTTCAATCTCGTGCATCTCTGGGCGGGCTGGCAATTGTTCACGTGGGACTGCTCCAGGAGCTGCGCAGCCGCACACCCCGCACAGCTTAGTGGGAACATTGGGCCAGAGTGCAACAGATTGCGACTTTGAACATTTTACAAATAATTAATCTCAATGCCCTCCAATGAGTCAACATGCCGCTACTTAATTCTATGAGATGAGGTAAAAAAATCAATGCAATTGTGTGTAAAAATGCTGAAAAGCTGTTTTTTTACGTTAACTACACAACATCCAAGCAAGCATATTCGTTAATGGCCTCTTCCAACTCATTGGATAAGTTATGGGTGGCCATTAACCAATCAGGACAAAGGACCAAATACATTTTGGCACCCCAATCATTGCTTCTGGCATGGGAGTGGTCAGACCTCTGACCCCTGACTCCTCCCACTGCTTCCTCATGTGCCATGTCTCTTAGACGTTACCGTGCTGGGTTGTGCCTAACAAGCGTGTCATTTTTTAAAAGCCATAGTTTTCCAGAGAGAGTACACAGAGTGTTAAAAAAGAGGGGTACGTGCCTTCCATTAAGCAGTTAAATTGAAGGTAAACGGCGGCAGGCTAAATACCAAAATACCTTGTATGAATCTCAGAGCTTTAATGAAATCAGGCTTTAACAACTATTTTTCGTTAAATACAGCCCATGTCAGGAGGATGCGTCCTACACGTAAAGCAGTGAAATGACAATGTACAGTGGCACTAATACAAGGACATAGTTCATCCTGACACTCTCTGCAATTCCCAACTGATTAGGGGTCCTTATGTTGGAGGTCTGATTTATGCTGTCATTTCTTCTCACCGATCCTGCATCAATGAATCTTAATGAATTGGTAAATAAGGGTGAAGATTACACTCTGTGACACCGCAACATTGCTCCCCCTCAATGCTAGAGATTGGCTAGCAGAAAAATAATATTCTTTATGGTAACAAAATAGAAAAGCATTCTCGCTGAAGGGCAATTGTATTGTCAGTGTTAACTCCATTAAATATTTAACCCCGCCACTTCAAAATACAAAGGAGCTGCTGTGTTGGATCTGGACATGATGCTTTCAGGGAAAGAGAAAAGGAAAGTTTTCTAAATGTGAGGGAGGCTGTGCAGCATAGCGGCCTGGTTTCCTAGACCACAAGTAACATAGTAAATGTAAATCCGGGACAATCAAATTAGTATGATATATTCAGTTTGGTATGGTGACATATGACAGAAGGGTAGTTAAGGCCAAAACGAAAGAAGGGTGGTTGTATAATGCGAACGTCTAGCAACCCAAAGGTTGCATGTTAGAATCTCATCACGGACAACTTTAGCAATTTAGCTAATTAGTAACTTTTCAACTACTTACTACTTTTTAGCTACTTGTCAACTACTTAGCATATTAGCTAACCCTTCCCCTAACCTTAACCCTTTAATCTAAATCCTAACCCTAACCTTAACTTTAACCTTAACCCTAACCCCTAGCTAGGCACCTAGCCCAGGTTAGCGTTAGGCACCTAGCCCAGGTTAGCGTTAACCACCTAGCCACCTAGCTAATGTTAGCCACAAAAAATTAGAATTAGTTTTCATATCATATGTATTGCAAATTCGTAACTTATCATACAAAAAGGATGATGGACATCCACAAATTAATACAAACCATACAAAACTCAATACATCATACAAAACAGAGGGAGACAGATTTACATTTGCTATGTTACGTCTACCTCTGAGTCCAGGTTGAGCACAGGAATTCTTCTCTGAAATGAGCCAGAGACCTTGGCATTGACAATCCCCTGGCTGATCTGTTTGATCAGCATAAATAAACCTATGTGTGACAAACATGTTTACACTCACAGAGCAGAAAGCACACAATGACACCATGAGCTGCTGCTTCTCTAATGAAGACACCAAACTGCTATCAACAATTAGCTATGAAGTGATTCTGTGAAAACTTTCTCCATTGATATATTTAATAATAATAAGGTATTTCCCAAGTGTTTTCCCTTCAGGGAAAGATTTGCATACCCCTTTATATGGACATGAACAACATGTACTGTGCACCTGCCACCATTTGCCATTAACGCATGATGATACCATTATCTAAATGATCATTCTGTATGATAAAGGTAAAGTGCAGTTTGACTTCATAGTCAGAAAAACATGTAGTTCCTATTCATCTATATATTCATTTCTTTCAAAGGAAGAATATCAAAATACAATCAACCATTTGAAGAGACCTATTATCAACACGTTACTGGAAAGCCTGGTGGAGGATTAAAACATCCTAAAAATATGAACATGGGGTATGAGTGGCACAAATATATTTCTGTAGGACTACAAAGAGTGAAAAGCACTTCTACATATTAATCCCAATTTCTTAAAGGAACTCTTAAAGCGGTAATGAGCTCTTTTATGTATTATATATTGTGACTGGATTTAGAGTGAGGAAGCGTCTCCACATCAAACAGGCTGGCCTGCTATTAAGCACAGGGCTGAGAGATGCTGCTGCTGATGCTATGTGAAAAGGAGTGGAAAATTAAAGCTGAAGCAGAGAAAGAGCTTAATTTACTGGCATGTACAGTATGCAAATGAGATTACTCTCAGCTTAACTGCATCATTTATGTCCATAATAACAGCATCATCATTACGGGGCTCAATATTAAATTACACCGTAATTAGCATATCAAAGTGATTGGGTAAAGTTGAAAACAAATACCCAATTTTGTTAATGAACATCTGTAATCACCATGTAGACTCTCAATGAAAACATCCAAAACAAATATGTGTTTTGGAGAAGGGGAGGAAGATCCCTCCCAGGTGACAGGTCTGTGTGTCGGGCGGTGGGGGTCTTACCTGGTTGGCTCCACACATTCAGGTTACATTTCCCAAACCCTGTGTGATCAAAGATGAAATTTCCCACACTTGCCACTCGTCACTAATATACTCATCACTTCACAGCTGATTCAAAGAATGAGCTGCAGCTAAAGGCTTAGTGAAAACTCTTCCATTTTCCAAAAAACCTTCACTATCACTGTGAGTCGCACGCACACACACACACGCACACACACACGCACGCACGCACGCACACACACACACACACACAGTTTAACCATTGCCTCTCCAATCCCCCAGCCCCAACTGAGCGATGCCTAGCACTTCCTCAGGTCTCTGACAAATCATGCAAATCTTATTTATGTGCCCATGTCTGGAGGCAGAAGGCAGTCTGCGTGTCATATTTCTCCTGTTTGATCCTCCGCTTTTATACTTTCACGTACCAACATTATTGATTTCATTCAGAATTTATGACGCACTACGTTTCAAACGTAAGTCAACCTCTTTCTCCCCCCTTTTGCCTTTCTCAATCTATCCAACAAAAGAGGTAGCAGGCTAGTGATGTCCACTATCAGAAAAATAACTCTTCAAAATGTAAAGAAGTGGCATTTTATTTTATTCACTGAGGAATCCATTACAGGCCATATTCCTTGGAAGTATGTAAATGATGTGCCTTTCAAGGTAGAGCTATGGCAAATCCACTCCATCAGCTAATGACGCCGCTCATTACATGCAGAAAGGATGGCTAATGAAGGCTCGGCGGCTGGGCCGGCAGTTCCCTCACCCAGCGTAAAGCCCTATGAAATGCTAATATCTCACTTCTAATTAAAGGATACTAAGTCCAAATGCACCTTCACGGCCAGTAGCCAGCAACATACATTTAATATTTCAACACTACACTACACCCAAAGATGTGCCCGAGCAACATTCCATTAATTCATATTTAATACCCCAACTATTCCTCAGCTTCCTCTCTCTCTCTCTCTCTCTAGTAGAAGCTTCATATTGAGAGCAGGCACATTATTATCCTTTGTGAGGCTACATTTTGGCTGGTGCACTCACTGTAACACACACACACGCTGCCTTTAAGCACGTGTCATAGAGAAAAAGGTCATTATGAAAAAAACAAATCAAATAAGAAAATACACCAGTATCGGCTCTTCACCTGTATGTATACATTTACAATGTTTACACATCGTTGGCTGTAAATATGTTTATAAGAAAACATGCGGCCACGATTAAAAACTGACCTTGAAGAACTTCCTCACAAAGTTCATTAACGTCAGACAGGACAGGCTTCATATTCCCTGACATAAAACATTTATATATTTTTTTTTATATAAATATTTTATAAACATCAATATTGTGAACTACAATACATCAAATACAAGAAATCAACAAGGAAGTACATTTAAATAGGTGTGTAATTATTTATAAATAAATCACAACCTAACAGAGAAAACTTATTTTATGGCATGTAATGTAGTTGCAACAATGCGTCAATTACAACAATGCAATATTAAAAAAACATTATCACACGTAAGCTAATTACTTTTTTTCTCCTGATAAACTCCAGATAAATGTCCGGAACCTAGTTGTAGCAGCGACCTTAAAGGGATACTTCTGGATTTTGGCAACGAGGCACTTTATCTAATTCCCCAGAGTCAGGTGAACTTCTGGATACCATTTTTATGTCTCTGTGTCCAGTATGAAGGAAGTTAGAGGTAGTTTGGTAAGCCAATTCTAACTAGTGTTAGCATGCTAGCAGATACCATAGACTTCATGTCATTGCGCTAACACTCGTCAGCAATTGCACTAGCTCTAGTTAGCAGGCGTGAGTTGCATGTCAAAGTCTTGAAAATAGAACCAGAGCGTCATTTGAAGCTCCAGTAGTGCAAACCTCTCGTGGGCCCAGCGTGCTCACGCCCAGGTTTTGTTGGAATGAATAGGAGTGTCTCACGCTCTGCAAAGGTTTTGTTGAAATGAATAGGAGTGTCTCACGCTCTGCAAAGGTTTTGTTGAAATGAATAGGAGTGTCTCACGCTCTGCAAAGGTTTTGCGGCTGATGTGGCAGGACAGTGAGACAGATTGTTCGGCTTCTTCCCTGTTGTTTAATTAAGAAACCAACAAGTTATGGCATTTCAGAGTGTAACCAACTATTTTCCAATTTTCGTCAAGTGATCATAACCTTCGGGCAACTAAAATAATACTGCTGACTTGGCTGATGGGAAAGTGCCTTTGATACCATAATCAGAGTTATCTAATCAGGCTACATAATGCAGTTTCAAACTCCTGGAACTATAAGGAGGTTGAAAACCCTGTCAAACTGCAGCAACCGTATACTCTACTAGCACATCTTCATATAAATTATATTTTAAAACTAGACTAACTACCGGTTTTCCATTACATAGACACATAGACAACTGTGATTAGACAAAAAAACTAACAGGGGTGAGCTTGCTACAGTTGAAATCAGAAGTTTACATACACCTTAGCCAAACACATTTCAACTCAGTTTTTCACAATTCCTGACATTTAATCCTAGTAAAAATTCCCTGTCTTATTTCAGTTAGGATCACCACTTTATTTGAAGACTGTGAAATGTCAGAATAATAGTAGAGAGAATGATTTATTTCGACTTTTATTTCTTTCATCACATTTCCAGTGGGTCAGAAGTTTACATACACTAGTATGTAATTAGTATTTGGTAGCACTGCTATTAAACTGTTTAACCTGGGTCAAATGTTTCGGGTAGCCTTCCACAAGCTTCCCACAATAAGTTGGGTGAATTTTGGCCCATTCCTCCTGACAGAGCTGGTGTAACTGAGTCAGGTTTGTAGACCTCCTTGTTCAGTTCTGCCCATAAAATGTTCTATAGGATTGAGGTCAGGGCTTTGTGATGGCCACTCCAATACCTTGACTTTGTTGTCCTTAAGCCATTTTTCCATAACTTTGGAAGTATGCTTGGGGTCAATGTCCATTTGGAAGACCCATTTGCGACCAAGCTTTAACTTCCTGACTGATGTCTTGAGATGTTGCTTCAATATATCCACATATTTTCCTGCCTCATGATGCCATCTATTTTGTGACGTGCACCAGTCCCTCCTGCAGCAAAGCACCCCCACAACACGATGCTGCCACCCCCCCCCCCCCCCCCCCCCCCGTGCTTCTCGGTTGGGATGGTGTTCTTCGGCTTGCAAGCGTCCCCTTTTTCCTCCAAACATAACGATGGTCATTATGACCAAACAGTTCTATTTTTATTTCGTCAGACCAGAGGACATTTCTCCAAAAAGTACGATCTTTGTCCCCATGTGCGGTTGCAAACCGTAGTCTGGCTTTTTTTGTGGTGGTTTTGGAGCAGTGGCTTCTTCCTTGCTGAGCGGCCTTTCAGGTTATGTCGATTTGGACGTGTTTTACTGTGGATATAGATAATTTTGTACCTGTTTCCTCCAGCATCTTGGCTGATTTTTTTTGATTTTCCCATGATGTCAAGCAGAGGCACTGAGTTTGAAGGTAGGCCTTGAAATACATCCACAGGTACACCACCAATTTACTCAAATTATGTCAATTAGCCTATCAGAAGCTTCTAAAGCCATGACATCATTTTCGGGAATTTTCCAAGCTGTTTAAAGACACAGTCAACTTAGTGTATGTAACTTCTGACCAACTGGAATTGTGATACAGTGAGTTATAAGTTAAATAATCTGCCTGTAAACAATTGTTGGAACAATTACTTGTGTCATGCACAAAGTAGATGTCCTAACCGACTTGCCAAAACTATAGTTTGTTAACAAGAAATTTGTGGAGTGGTTGAAAAACGAGTTTTAATGACTCCAACCTAAGTGTTTGTAAACTTCCAACTTTAACTGTAAATGCAAGTTGTATCATGCCTAAATTAAAAAGTTACATGTGCATTAACACAGTCAAGCCTATGTCATCACTATTTATTGAAAAAAAGGCCTCCGTAGCCTAGCCAACCAAAGTTTGAATATAAACCAAATGTAATCACATTCACCCAAAAAATGTGCTTATGCTATAAATATGTAATGTTAGCGCTTTGTTTCCCCGGGACAGATGGGACGGGTGTATAGGTAGGCTACAGTTGATCAGACTGATACAGCATGTCAGATAACTCATGTTTAGGTGTAGGCTGCTACAACATTGTTACCACCACTTTGTTTCCCCTGGCCAGATGGGACGGGTGTATAGGTAGGCTACAGTTGATCAGACTGATACAGCATGTCAGATAACTCATGTTTAGGTGTAGGCTGCTACAACATTTCTCGAAACGTACAGTTTTTGTTTGTGTCTGTCGAGAGTGAATGAGTTATTTTCCTGTTTGCTAAAATAATAACGGAGGAAAGTGGAGAACGTGCTCTGCAAATTCGATGATTCTAATTGGTTAAGACACACACAACCTGCAGGACTTTGTTAACAAGGACATAGGCTGTTAAGGGACAGTTTGATATTTAATGCACTCCTCTCCCCAACATTAAATCTATTGTCACACGCCCCTCCTGTTGTACTGTAAAGAAAGGGGTGCACCCTCCCACCTCAAAATAATGTATAAGAACACAAATAACAATACCTGTAGCGACCCTGTGTTTCTAAACCTGGATATCGACTTTGCCACTTCAGAATGCTTTTGTTGCACAGTCGACGACAATCAGGGTTACGGGCCAGAAGGTTGAGGGTTTGCCGACCACCACGGACGAGCTCACTCTCCCTGCCTGTTTCATTAGACCTACACTACAATCAGAGCCTGCTGCAGACAATCAGCTAGGTGGAAATCAGAATTTCTAAATGATGATGCTATATTTATAATTATATAAATATATGCAACACATTTTCCACCAACATGTTTCTGTGCCAATGCACCACAGCCAGTAAGCAAGCATACCAACTTTGGGCGCTTCAACTTCATGGTTTGTGTTTTCAACACCACAATCTGCACAGTTTTGAATGAACGTGCGCAGGTAGCCTACAGTAGCCTTCACAATCAAATTCAAAGATTGTGACTGGTTGTGTTAATGCCGCACATAAAAGGTCATACATTTTAAAAGTTAAATTACAAATATTTAGGATATACTGAAGAGTAACGTTCTAGGTGCGCAAGGAATAGTCGCTGGGATGGGAAATGAGGCAGAGCACATGTTAAACTTTCCTGAATAACTGGGCCTGTTGAGAGCATATGTGGCCACAATATTATAGGACGACTTGAGAGAATGATGATCCGCAACAGACAGCGCATTTCAGTATCAGAACATAAAATACAGCCAGACTGGCCTGCTACTATGCCTTTCAATACCTTATAAACTGTGGAGAGTAGACCCACAACTGATCCAAACGGAATTAATGGAATTAAATATTCAAATCACACAGCTTTTATGGCATTATTCAAATGACATTTTCACTGCAGTTTACAGCCTAGAGTAGAATTTTGTACTTACTTGAAAACAATAATGCAATTATTCATTGCAATGTGGTGTTGTAGGCTAGTCTAGGTAGGATCATTATATTGTCCCTAAACAAGATCGATAGCTTTTGAGCTGCATGTCTCATGTATTCACTGTTCTTTCATCCACAATGACGAAGCTGGCCTCTACGCTTTGAAAATTGGTTCTGCTCTGAATAATTGTGTGTGGTATAATTGGTAGGTAGCCTATTGCAGATCTGGACAAACAATCCACCTACCGCTATTGTCACTATGAATGGTGAATAGAGGGCAGGATAGACAGACTGGTAGACTATATTGACCTGTGGTATAGTTTGTGCGAGGAAAAGCGCAGTGCTTAAGGGACGTACCAAAACACCTTGATATAGGGGACCCGCATCCAACAGGATGGAAAAAATTATATAGTTAAACCTGCAAAAGGGCGATTATAAACCAGGGAAAGAAACGCACTACCCTCCCTTGTGCCCAATAAAAAAACACACAACCCCAAAGCAAAACATTTGTTCGTTTTAGACAACCCTCCCCTATATAATTCTCATAATACTGGACCAATCACACTGAACAATCAAATATATACACAGTGAGGTGAAAATAATGGAGGTAGTAACACAGCTTGTTACCACAACAGACACTGAGGGTAAACCCAAGTTAACAACCCACTACCTTAATAATTGAGACCAGGTGATTATGGTTTACATCTTGAAATAACATTGTTCATTTCATTTTGAAAATTCTGTTTAAAATCATGTGCAGACAAAGAAACTTTCAAACAAGTTTGTCTATATAATGATTCTGAAATTGCCAATTGCCGCTTGGAATGTACAGACTCCAAATATTTGTTTTATATACTTGTACTTTTTACTTCAATGTATTTTAAAGGCCCACTCCACTTTGGTCTTCCTAAACGTAAGGAACAAGATAGCAAAAAGAGAAAAATACATGCATTTAAATGTCAATGTTAAGAATATATCACAACATCTGTTTGATCCCGGCCCAAGTATTTTTCCAAGGGTTCTTATGCTCTATCCCTGTTTAAATCATGGAAGCTGACCTTCAACATTCCACATATCATCAAAGGACACAGATAATGTTGGGCAAATATCATAAAACGTGAGGATTTTAGGATTGAGGTGAGGCTGCCAACATCTTCAACCAACCAGGGAAAAGAAAGCCATGCATCTGAAAGCATAGGCTGGTTTAACCTACCACCTAACCCACCAATGGAATACGCTAATTCCTACCTACAGGGTACATGTCTGGGAAGACGGCACAGAACAAATGAAAGGATTCTCAATGTCCTCTTTGGGGAGCTGAGAGACAGGTATCAGTCAAAGCCTATTTTGACAGAACCATTGACACTTAAACACATTCAACACAGTCCAAAGACAAGAAAAAACACTCTAAACAAGAATAAAGATATGTTGTTGTACCTCAGGACTCAAACCATGTGAGGTGATCTCAGTGGAGAATAAGAAAGCTGGGGTTGGGGCAGGGAGTGGGGCAGGGCCTGGGGTAGGATTTGGGGCAGGGGCTGGGGTTGGGGCAGGAGTTGGGGCTGGGGCTGGGGTTGGGGAAGGGGTTGGGGCAGGGGCTAGGGAAGAGGTTGGGGAAGGACCTACTGCTGTATTGGCATCTGCTCTGCTCAGCAGCAGAGACAAAAGACACTAAACACATCACTCTTATCCCCCGATAAATAACTAAACAAGGCAAACAGAGACAGATCAGTCAAGCTCCAAACAGCTAACACAGAGACAGGGAAAGAGATGGATAGAAAGATAGACAGAGTCATAAAGAGAGAGAGATAGAGAGAGCTAGCACAAGAGAGTGTAGGGGAGACAGGCTGGCGGGGGGATAGTGAGAGGGCACAGCGATGGGTAACAGGAGAAAGTGGATAAATATCTCAGAGGAGCCTGAGCCAAGCACCATGGAAGGTTGAGTATTGCAAGGCTGTGAAAGCTGGGCATTTTTGCAGAGCTGTGACATTTGTTTCTTATTGTCTAAGTGGCAGTTAAAAGCGTCTCCCTGCGAGGGCCCCTCGGCTCTGTGCTGGGCTGCTTTAACAGGGAGGTAACCATATTAGGACGTGTATGGTAAAGTAAACAATAACATAGTTGCAAAGAGATGGACATTTTTTAGCTAATGGTGTTTGTCATTCCTGTTTTCAGGGCTCTGTATGGTCCTGTACTTTTACTGCTAGACCAGGGAGACTTTATTTATGAAAACAACATAGGAGCCAAGACTGAAACCGGTGCATATCCCAATAAATAAATATATGTTTAAAAATGTCTCCACCTTTCTTGTTGGATTGCATTAAATAAACTCCCATCTTGAATGAAAAAGCTTTCCACTCCCTCTCAAAAAAGTGTTCCGCTTCATGAGCGTCTTTTAACTGTCTAAATTTAATTCAACATTTTAAATATTTTAACATTCTAATTTATTTGACGATCCAACAAGGGGAACAAGAGGAAAACCTAATTGGCAAAAATGAATGACGTGAATTAGAGCAGTTTGGCAAACTTCCAGTCGAATTAAATCAAAATGGAATATTATTTAATATGTATAGGTTGGAGGGTTCCATTTCTCACTAATCAAAACAGCATGTAGTGCTATTTGAATGTAATGTAACACTCATTCTACTTTCGGTTTCAGTGGTCACTTGTTCTCCTCTCCTTTTACTCCGAGTCACGGCTCTGGTTATTGCTCTATCTTCTCGGGGTTAAAGAGAAGGCATGGCCACAGCCTGGAAAACAATACCCATACTTTCTCAATCCATTCATGGTAGCCCACTGCTACCTCAACAAGGGCCAAGTTACTCAAGTGTTTGTTTGTAGCCAACACCCAAGCCCAGCCAAACCAAGTCTTGCATCCCAGACGTCCCAGGCTTACTAAGACATTGCGGCTGTTGAAAGGGTCTAGACAACCCTAGTCTAACAGTTCTGCGAGCACAAGCAGCCAAAATGTAACATCTAACTGCAACGCCATACATTCAGTGTAACAAAAACATAACTTCTTCCATATGCTCTTTTTCCACATTTTGTTACGTTACAGCCTTATACTAAAATTGATAAATTCATGTTTTCTTTATCAATCAACACACAGTACCCCATAATGACAAACGAAAACAGGTTTTTAGACATTTTTGCAAATGTACTTCAAATAAAAACCAGAAATACCTTGTAAACATAATTATTCAGACGCTTTGCTATGAGACTCGAAATTGAGCTCAGGTCACTCTGACAGAGCTCCAGAGTTCCTCTGTGGAGATGGGAGAAACTTCCAGAAGGACAACCATGTCTGCAACACTCTGCAACCAATCAGTCCTTTATGGTAGAGCGGCCAGATGGAAGCCACTCCTCAGTAAAAGGCACATGACAGGTCGCTTGGAGTTTTCCTAAAGGCACCTAAAGGACTCTCAGACCATGAGAAACAAAATTCTCTGGTCTGATGAAACCAAGATTGAACTCTTTGGCCTGAATTCCAAGTGTCACGTCTGGAGGAAACCTGGCACCATCCCTACAAGGTACGCATGGTGGTGGCAGTATCATGCTGTGGGGATGTTCTTCAGCGGCAGGGACTGGGAGACTAGTCAGGATCGAAGGAAAGATGAACGGAGCAATGTACAGAGAGAACCTTGATGAAAACCTGCTCCAGAGTGCTCAGTACCTCAGACTGGGGCGATGGTTCACCTTCCAACAGAACAACGACCCTAAGCACACAGCCAAGACAACGCAGGAGTGGCATCGGGACAAGTCTCTGAATGTCCTTGAGTACCATATCAATATGGTAGTTGCTGGCCTTGACCCTCTCCCCAAAAAAAGTTATAGGTAGTAATTTTGATGATTAATTCAATTTCACATGTTGAAGCGGGAAGAGCAGGCCAAAGTCAAAGCCTTCAGGAGATTTGACACATTCTTTCACTTTTGTGATTTTCTTTTCATGTCTCTGTAAGACAACTCATCTGCGGGTGGAATTTGCTTACTGCTGTCGCCTCAGTCAATCTCACACAAAGATTCTGTCATGTTACACGTCTGCACCTGGTAGCAGCTTGACATCAAAGGCCTTCACTCTCCCAGACAGTGCTGAATTTATACATCCATCAATATGTTCCAAACCACGAAAATAAAAATATGTCTGAGTGATGCTGATAGAAAAATAGATTGAAACTTGCCAAACACACTTTCCCCCCAAAAGGTATTTTAAGTAGCTTCAAGATAACACATTGGTGATAACACTATCAGTACAAACCTTTCTACTTTACAAGATAATTCACATGAAAGCGCAGGAAATGACAAGAGAAAAGAATGTTGCTCTATTCTCTATGAAATACTTCATTCTGAATAAAGCATACATTTACCTATGCAACCTGTTTAGCCAGACAATAAAGAGCCTAGATACAGTATCTCCCGAAGCCCATTCTGATAGGAGCTGCTGTGCTGTGACTGGGGATAGAGAGAAGACAGTGTTTAGTAGGTGCTGACATATCCTGTGATCTAGATAAACTGGAACAAATAAAACCCAGTCTTGCTTTTTATGTTGGTCTCCATTGAAATGTCTTTGTACCTATCATGATAACGTTTCATTTTCCAACAGCTAGACTAGAGAAGCCACCTCGCAGCTATTTTGCCTGTCACTGTTTTTAACTACTGCAGCCAAGCACTGAGAGTAGATTACAGTAGTTAGAGAACATGAACAGCACTGTGACAAAACTGCTAGTAGCAGAAACGTTTAACTTTCTTGTTAGCAATCTCCCCCATGTGGCACTTTAGCGACAGCAAGTTGTTTATTATGTTCAGAGCTCGGCAAAAGCGATTAAAGAAACTCTTTAAGAATCAAAGTGTTATAAATGCATGGAAACACAGCCAGCTGTAAATGCCACAGAATTAGAAGCTTATCAACCCTAATACCCGTATGGCAATTTTCAGCTTGATGCTGATATAAAGAAATTACTTTTTAAAGTAAGCAATAAATGCAGTCAAGAGAACTATTATGTGAGCTTTCTTCTTCCCAACATAAATCTATATGCAACCTTTCTTTGGCCGGTGAAACAAGTGCGCTGAGAGTCGGGAAGCAAGTACAGGGAGTGAGTGTTTTAGTAAATAAACAAAACAATAACCACGAAACACAAACATGAAACAGAGTCAATAACAACTCAGGAAAGAACCAGATATAGGGAAGATAATCAAGGAGGTGATGGAGTCCAGGAAGTTGTCATGAAGTGCTGGTGCGCTTGACGATGGTGACAGGTGTGCGGGATAATCAGCAGCCTGATGACCTAAAGGCCAGAGAGGGAGTATACGTGACAATACCCCCTCCCTGACGCGCGGCTCCAGCCGCAGGACGCCAACAAAGGGGACGAACCCGGGGATCAGCAGAGGACCGTTCACCCCTGCTGAAGCGCGGGAACCTGTCGAGCTGGCTGGGGTGCCGGAACCTGTCGAGCCAGCTGGGGCGCCGGAACCTGACTGACCGACTGAGGCAGGGGAGCCTGGCGATCCGGCTGAGGCATGAGCCTGAACAGCCGGTGGAAGCAGGGGAGCCTGGCGATCCGGCGGAGGCATGAAAGCCCGACGAGACGGCGGAGGCAGGGGAGCCTGGTGATTTGGCAGGGGAGCCTGGCGATCTAGCTGACGTATAAGAGCCTGTAGCGGCTCCCGGACCCGACGTCATTTACACTGACACAAAAAAATATATATAAAAAAAAACACTCCCTGATGCTTCCCTTAGGTGAGGTGTTATTCTGTAACGAGTGCGCTGAGAGTCGGGAAGCAAGTACAGGAAGTGAGTGTTTTAATAAATAAACAAAACAATAACCACGAAACACAAACAATGCACTGACATGAAACAGAGTCAATAGCATCTGAGGAAAGAACCAAGGGGAGTGACAGATATGGGGAAGATAATCAAGGAGGTGATGGAGTCCAGGTGAGTGTCATGAGGCGCTGGTGCACTTGACGATGGTAACAGGTGTGTGGGATAATCAGCAGCCTAATGACCTAGAGGCCGGAGAGGGAGATACGTGACAGCCGGACTCATGAATTCACTTTTTATCCTTAATACTCCTATAAAAAGCTGTAGATTAGCAAAGTAACTTGACTGTTATCTTCAAAGGCACTCAAAATAACAGCAGAGTAGCGAGTAATACGAGCAAGCAACCGTTGGCATGATATGTTCTTCCTTCTGTTTGAATATAAAATTCAAATGAAGTTCAAACGGAGACAAGTGCATTTAAAAGGAATCTAAATAGAAACACACACTGATGTTCTGAGGGAGAACTTCTTCCTGGAATAGGCATTCGTCTGTTGACTTAAGCATCACCAACATATGAGTAAATTGGAAGAGAAACTAAGACCTGTATGGTGCATGATATGAACCTACAGATGTAGGATCTTAATCTGACCTATATTGTCACAGTAAAATAAACCTGCAGCAACAGGATATTAATGTTTAGTCCATAATGTTGCTTGTTCGGTGTTTAGGCTATTAGCTGGCCAAAAGTAGGCTACATGAAAAGTGTAATACTGTAAAAAATGTATAACCGTGTGTTAGTGTGGGTTTTCAGTGAATTTATGTAAATCACGAAGCTCATCTGCATTTCCTGCAAATTTTCAGCAACAAAAGAGTGATCAAATTAATATCCTACAGCTGTAGCATCATTCAGCACAATGATAATTAAACTATCTGGCCAAGAGCCATCCTTACTGAAATCCAACCCTTTGTCAGGCTGCTTTAATTCATAATCTCTTAACAAGTAAAGAAAATGTGAGCACTAACAAACACATACACAACTGTACAATCACACAATGCATACCATTTCTCAAAATAACATGAGCGTTTCTTCCGTTTTCAACTCCATTGCACCTCAAAATGCATTTAAAGACTGAAGCATGGTAATCCTATAAACTGCCACGGGGATTTCTGCATTAGCAAAGCAATCAAAATCGCATTGGAAAGTTGTGTAAATAATTAGGCTGATTTTGGCACATTAACATTAATTACACAATAATTTGAAAGATTTAAGTCCTGATCTTACATCTGGAGAAAACAGCTGTGCTGCGGGCCTAGAGAGGACCTGCTTCAGAAGACTACACAGAGAATGCACTCAGTTACCCTTCAACCCACAGTTGCCTTTTTTTCCAAATGGAGAAGTGATTGGCTGAATTCAAACAGAGAGACTGTATATGGCTGTTTAGCACGCTGGAATGATAGCACAGGCAGGAGAAACACAACACACTTCCTGCTCTGATAGTGAGAAACGCACAATCTGTCTGAAATACTTCAACCCACACAAATGAAAGAGTTATGACATATGAATCCCCTCTGAACTGAACACAGGAACATTTCCAACCGTTGATGAACCTATTCTGTTATCTCTCAATTTCCACAAATACAAAAAGCCTTCAAGCTCATTTTCTTAACTTCGTCACTCACACCCTGAAGGACAATTAAGACCACTCAATTCTATGTAGTGTTGGCCTATAGTGGTTAGTGACAACATAATATTATCGAGGTAGTTTGGCATCTCCCTGTTAAGAGTCTATGGGAGTAAACCTGCAGGGGTTTGTGCCCCTGCCGTTAGCTGTGAGCTGAGGGGCTGGGATGTTAAAGCCCATCACTGTCTACAGGGCTGTGAGAGACAGAACACAGACACACTGCTCCTCTGAAGCCTAGAGCTCCTGACGTGTTAACACCCCCACCTCTCCCCACTGGATCACTCAAGCCTGCCTGCTTACATCCTGGGGCCCCAGCACATTTAGATACGGAGAAGGGTGTGAGGAGCACACACACACATACATACACAAACACACATAAAGAACCACACTGATCCACCAAGAGATGGAGATTCCAACGGCTAAATAACCAGTAGATATGTAACCATGTATTAATCTACTGTTTCTTAAGAGGAACTTTGACCCTATATCATGACAGAGGCACAGTGTTGAGGGGAAATGAGGGGGAGAAGAGAAAATCCATGCCAATAACCCTTCTAGGTAAAATGCCCCTCGGGGAGTCCATAAACCTTAACTACTACATGTACTACCTGTACTTGCACGCTAAAATATGTTCTCTCTACAGGCAGAAGTCCACTACACACAACAGACCTCTTCTGCTACAGAACAAACTGTGCTGTATAACATCAACTACAATAAATCATACATAGATTAATCACACAGTAGCATGATCATGATGAGATATTTCAACACATACAGTCTGTATGTACATTTTCAGGTGTTTGATAGTGAACTTTCAGAGCAAGGTTTTAGTTTCAACAAACGTACAACCAAGGCAACCGGACTGCATCAGGTTATTTATTAAGCCAATCCGATACAACATTCACCCTCACACTGAGATTGGAGTCTAATGAATAATCGTGTGTTTACCTTCTACAATGACTTGCTCGTTTAAAGCAATCTTCAGTTCCAGCGTAGTGACTTCAGCCTCCTTGCCCTGCAGACAGAGGACATGGGAATTAGAGGTTGTTAGTGAATAATCACTGCAACTAACTACAGCATTTGCCATCAGCAATCATCAAAACAGAATCGCTGAAAGAAAAACAGACTAAATCTATGTTTATTAATAATACTGCTTGCAGTATGAGCCCGCTCAACAGGATTGATCACAATTACACAAATATTGGGTATGGGTAACACACTTCTTCCTGGAATGGGTAACACACATATTAAGAAATAGTCCATTTTTGTATTTCTTTCCTGATGTTTTTGTTTGTCTTTCCTGTTAATGGTGTCAGCAATCTTTCTTTGGACATATTATCAAGCATTGACATACAGTGCCTTTGGAAAGACTTCAGATCCTCCCTTATTAGTCTTATTCTAAAATACACTAATTGATTGTCCACCTGTGACAAATTTAATTGATTCAACATGATTTGGAAAGGCACACCTGTCTATATAAGGTCCCACAGTTGACAGTGCATGTCAGAGCAAAAACCAAGCCATGAGGTCGAAGGAATTGTCCGTAGAGCTCCGAGACAAGATTGTGTCGAGGCACAGATCTGGGGAAGGGTACCAACACATTTCTGCAGTATTGAAGGTCCCCAAGAACACAGTGGCCTCCATCATTCTTAAATGAAAGAAGTTTGGAACCACCAAGACTCTTCCTAGAGCTTGCCACCCAGCCAAACTGAGCAATCGGGGGAGAAGGGCCTTGGTCAAGGAGATGACTAAGAACCCAATGGTCACTCGGACAGAGCTCCAGAGTTCCTATTTGGAGATGGGAGGAACTTCCAGAAGGACAACCATCTCTGCAGCACTCCACAAATCAGTCCATTATAGTAGAGTGGGTAGACGGAAGACACTCCTCAGTAAAAGGCACATGACAGCCCACTTGGAGTTTGCCAAAAGGCACCTAAAGGACTCAGACTATGAGAAACAAGATTTTCTGGTCTGATGAAACCAACAGTGAACTCTTTGGCCTGAATGCCAAGCCTCGCGTTTGGAGGAAACCTGGCACCATCCCTACGGTGAAGCACGGTGGTGGCAGCATCATGCTGTGGGAAAGATTTTCAGTGGCAGGGACTGAGAGACGAGTCAGGATCGAGGGAAAGGTGAACGGAGCAAAGTACAGAGAGATCGTTGATGAAAACCTCCAGAGTGCTCAGGACATCAGACTGGGACAAAGGTTCACCTTCCAACAGGACAACGACCCAAAGCACACAGCCAAGACAATGCAGGAGTGGCTTCAGGACAATTCTCTGAATGTCATTGAGTGGCCCAGCCTGAGCCCGGACCTGATCGAACATCTCTGGAAAGACCTGAATATAGCTGAGCAGCAACACTCCCCATTCAACCTGACAGAGCTTGAGAAGATCTGCAGAGAAGAATGGGAGAAACACCCCAAATACAAGTGTGCCAAGCTTATAGCGTCATACGTATGAAGACTCGAGTCTATAATCGCTGCCAAAGGTGCTTCAACAAAGTACTGAGTAAAGCGTCTGAATACTTATGTAAATGTGATATTTCCGGTTTTTATTTTTAATACATTTGATAAATTACAAAAAACAGTTTTTGCTTTGTCATTACAGGGTATTGTATGTAGATTGATGAACAATTAAATTCATTTTAGAATAAGGCTGTAACGTAACAAAATGTGGAAAATGTCAAGGGGTCTGTATACTTACCGAGTGCACTGTATACTAGTGCATGTACATAGCTATCCTAGCCTTATTGTCTACCGCATCTCCTCATTTCCATCTGGTTGATCAGCACAATCGTTCACTATACTGTAGCCGTTGAGGACAATAAGACTAACAATGAAGTTGTTAAAAGAAAATGAACGTTTATTTTTTAAATTCCTTGCGCCAGATGTCGCTATCAGAAAAATGTCAAAGATGACTCCACCTGGTGGAAGAGCAAACCTGTCTTTCTAGACTCAGAAGCACACTAGCTGTTCAGCATGCACTGTGTGCACTGTAAACTGAGCACTCAACCCCCCCCCCCCAAAAAAAAATACATCAAATCTTATTTTTATGGTAAACGGAAAAGTGACTATGGGGCAATATCTCAGAAGCATTTGAATAAAAGCATTAAAGCATATCCAAATATGAAAAAAGACCAACTCTCTCACACTGTTCTTTTGTACAGTTTACATTTGGCAGTCAAAGCTGTGGCCAGGCATTTGTGGAGCTCCAAAGTGTTTATCTAAAGCAGACTGTGCCTAGATAAAACACATGAGCCTGAACCTTGCCCAGTTACAGCATTAATTATCTGGTAAATGCCCTTGTTGAAAACACTAGTCAACATTAAACTCACTTTGAACTCGACGAGGGTCGAAAATCATACAAAATGGACTGTTCCCACACCACTCTCATATTATTCTGATTCATTAGACTTCAATTAACATATCATCAATGACATGGTAAATCAATAGCGAGTGGTGACTAATGACAGATATTTTCAGTTTCAAACTACTAAACATCATTAATCCCTATCACCGGAAAAGGCCCAGGGAACTAAATGAGTTTACCCAATGCATAACATCCATTTAGTTAAATGTTCCATCACTTTAATGACGGAAAATGTAGAGGGAAAAAAGAAACAACAAAACTATGATAGCAGCTGTGATGGTGTTTTTTATCCCTCTGTGCAATACAATGCACATCTTGTAATACCTAAATAGATAATTGTGTCAATTTAAAACTGCACGTGGCAGTAATAGTAGTGTTTGGAGCGGTGGGGGTACAGTGAGCCCATGGTGTGGATAAACAACAGCATGCTGCTCTGCCCAGTTGGATTTGTAGAGCCCATCACACACTCCCACATTGAGATTTGAGGGAACAGAATAACTCTTGGTTGAGATGATTACCCACCCAGGTGTTTTATGTGCACACTCAGTGAGAACATGAATCAAAACGCAACAATTTCCTAAGACAAAAGAGAGTCGAGGAGCATCTTACAATGTTTGCTGCCAAAGTGTTGAAAAGATGGCTAGGTATTTTGTTTGAAGTGGTAAAACAGTTGAACAACAAAAGTGTTCATCAAGGGAGTTCCAGTATTAGCCCTATCATATCCGCTGAAAAGACACAGAGAGATACAGACACAGAAAGACTGAGATGATTCAAAAGCATATGTTCCTACATTGTATGTTGTGCTGTACCAACAAATAAGAATTATCATCATCATCATCTACATGAACATAATTGTTGCCTCTGTGATGTAATAATAAATACACTGTATTATTGTTGTCTCTGTGATGTAATAATAAATACACTGTATTATTGTTGTCTCTGTGATGTAATAATAAATGCACTGTATTATTGTTGTCTCTGTGATGTAATAATAAATACACTGCATTATTGTTGCCTCTGTGATGTAATAATAAATACACTGTATTATTGTTGTCTCTGTGATGTAATAATAAATACACTGTATTATTGTTGTCTCTGTGATGTAATAATAAATACACTGCATTATTGTTGTCTCTGTGATATAATAATAAATACACTGTATTATTGTTGTCTCTGTGATGTAATAATAAATACACTGTATTATTGTTGTCTCTGTGATGTAATAATAAATACACTGTATTATTGTTGTCTCTGTGATGTAATAATAAATACACTGTATTATTGTTGTCTCTGTGATGTAATAAAAAATACACTGTATTATTGTTGTCTCTGTGATGTAATAATAAATACACTGTATTATTGTTGTCTCTGTGATGTAATAATAAACACACTGTATTTCATGATAAATGCAAAACATTCATCAGTATTGTGTTTTTAATTCTTGGTTGGGACTATTTTAGAGGCCGCAGGATCGCATGTTCAAAGAAGGAATGAATACCCCTCCACTGAAACGCACACAATCCCCCAAAAAGGCCCAACATCCACTCCGGGTGGCTCTTCAGCCCTTCTAATGGACAGACTCTCCACTCTCTTCACACCATTCTGACAGAAAAGAAGAGTTCATGAACATTTACCACAAAGTAAAGTTATTCCATTAATTACTCTGAGCATGCTTAAAACGATATCTGTGGCTACTTCTGTGGTAGGTCATTAATGAACTTTCACACGCCATTACCATGTGAATTAAAGCCCAACTCGATGGCTGTCTGTCAATAGAACAGTTTCCTCACTCACTGTCTTTAAGCATATCAGCCTATGATCACTTAGTGACGCTAGCTGCATCATTCTACACAGATCTGTTTATTTATCATACCATGAACTAGACAGCAAATAAAATCAACGTTTATTTGTCACGTGCGCCGAATACAACACCTTACAGTAAAATGCTTACTTACAAGCCCTAACCAACAGTGCAATTTTTAAGTAAAAAAATAGGTATTAGGTAAACGATAGATAAGTAAGGAAAAAAAAAAGAACAACTGTAAAATGACAGTGAAAAACAGTAAAATGACAGTGAAAATAACAGTAGAGAGGCTGTAGTGTGGGGGCACTGGTTAGTCGGGCGAATTGTACATGTAAGTATAGTTAAAGTGAGTATGGATAGATGATAAACAGAGAGGAGCAGCAGCATGAAAGAGGGGTTGGCGGAACACAATGCAAATAGAAATTCAGGAGTCTTATGGCTTGGGGTTAAAAGCTGTTGAGAAGCCTTTTGGTCCTAAACTTGGCGCTCCGGTACCGCTTACCATGCGGTAGCAGAGAGAACAGTCTATGACTAGGGTGGCTGGGGTCTTTAATATTTTTTAGGGCCTTCCTCTGACACCGCCTGGTGTAGAGGTCCTAGATGGCAGGCAGCTTAGCCCTAGTGATGTACTGGGCCGTACGCACTACCCTTTGTAGTGCTTTGCGGTCGGAGGCCGAGCAGTTGCCGTACCAGGCAGTGATGCAACCTGTCAGGATGCTCTCGATATTGCAGCTGAAGAACCTTTTGAGGATATGAGGACCCATGACACATCTTGTCAGTCTCCTGAGGTGGAATAGGTTTTGTCGTGCCCTCTTCATGACTGTATTGGTGTGTTTGGACCATTCTAGTTTGTTGTTGATGTGGACACCAAGGCACTTGAAGTTCTCAACCTGCTCCACTACAACCTCGTCAATGAAAATGGGGTTGTGCTCGGTCCTCCTTTTCCTGAAGTCCATAATCATCTCCTTTATCTTGATTATGTTGAGGGATATGTTGTTATTTTGGCACCACCAGACCAGGTCTCTGACCTTGTCCCTATAGGCTAACTCGTTGTTGTATGTGAAAACAAAAAATAGCATGGGTTTGTTTGAACATTCCTCCTGTAAATGGGTGGTGGCTCTGTTTGAACATTCCTCCTGTAAATGGGTGGTGGTCTTGTTTGAACATTCTTCCTGTAAATGGGTGGTGGTCTTGTTTGAACATTCCTCCTGTAAATGGGTGGTGGTCTTGTTTGAACATTCCTCCCGGAAATGGGTGGTGGTCTTGTTTGAACATTCCTCCCGGAAATGGGTGGTGGTCTTGTTTGAACATTCCTCCTGGAAATGGGTGGTGGCCTTGTTTGAACATTCCTCCCGGAAATGGGTGGTGGTCTTGTTTGAACATTCCTCATGTAAATGGGTGGTGCTCTGTTTGAACATTCCTCCTGTAAATGGGTGGCGGTCTTGTTTGAACATTCTTCCTGTAAATGGGTGGTGGTCTTGTTTGAACATTCCTCCTGTAAATGGGTGGTGGTCTTGTTTGAACATTCCTCCCGGAAATGGGTGGTGGTCTTGTTTGAACATTCCTCCTGGAAATGGGTGGTGGTCTTGTTTGAACATTCCTCCCGGAAATGGGTGGTGGTCTTGTTTGAACATTCCTCCCGGAAATGGGTGGTGGTCTTGTTTGAACATTCCTCCCGGAAATGGGTGGTGGTCTTGTGGATCAATATAAAGAATGTATTAATAATAATAATAATAAGAGGGAGTCCAACAGGATAGGCAGAGTCGGTGATATCTATATTCAGGACATTAGTGTTTGTTTTTAGGGTGTGTGTGTCGAAGATTTCCCAAGTCACTGTCCGTGCTCTGAAACACAGGAAAATCTAAGGCATGACTCATTTTCAAACAAATGCAGCTGTTTATATGTGATTCACTAAAGGACTGACTGAACAGTATTTTTCCTTCATTTCTTTCAAGCTTTATTAAGGCAGACTGATTCAATGAAAACATAACTACGTCTCATAAAAACCGCTTCAAAATATCAAGTGTATTTTCTCTTTCATGGTGGCATTATATTGCACACCCACATAGTCTGTAAACAACAGCACTCAAACAGCACGCAAACAGGCTCAAAACCCACCAATTAAACCCAACTTCGCATTTGGAGGTTTTTTTTGCCTGTAAGCTTAAAAGGCAACAGTGCAGCCTGTCTGATCCCAGAGATTCTTTGGACCTGCCCTCATGTATTGCTGAGCTAAGAACAAAGTACACAGAGAGAGCTTTCCGCCTTAATACCAAGGAAGTGGAATTTCACTCCTAACCCTAAACAAACAAGGCAGCACATTTCTTTACACTATTTAAATGTTAACAGAGCTCTTTGAATAGAGCATTCCCTTCCTCTGTATACCCAAATTACTTCACTCTGGCTATACACAGATTCTAATCAACTGATCCATGAAGCAACCATCAGAAAAATAACTTAATTTGGTTTCTCCTACAATTGAGAACTAATAGCTGGGACAGAGAGGGAGGCAGAGAGAGAGATAGAGAGGAGGGAGGGAGAGAACCCTACACACACAGAGAGCACAAAAGGGCTAACCGACAGACAGATTATGCAATGCTATTTTTATGGCCAATTCCTTTCCACCCTGTCAAACAGGAGGACTGTCAATTCTCTCCTGTGATATCACGTTTCCACTCTCCCAAGTCTCTGTGTCCTGCTCCTCCATTCGTCCACCTCAGATCCTGTGTGCTATTAATATCAATAACCCACAGATTCCATTTCCCCGGACAAAGACGGAGGGAAAGAAGGAGAGAGGAACTGATACCCTCACCCATCACAGCAGCACATTCACTCCTTTGCTATCACTCCGTTCTAAACTAGAGAACAGGAGCAGCTCAGCTCGCACACTCAGTTTAGTTTGCTTCACACGATGCAAGCCTCTTCTATAAGATCACCAGAGGACTGCTGGCCAGGCAGCCCTTAGTCTGTCAGAAGCCTTCAATCCAAACCCTGGACCTCTAGAATAACTTCAGCTCTTCAGAGGAACGCATCTTTCTACCTACGGCACAGTTCTTTGCATCCCTTACAGAACAAACCCACAATACAGACACATGCAACATGAACCCATACAAGGCCAGGGAAGGGAAGGGAGAAAAAGTACAATTAAAATCTTTACTGACTTACCCATGAACCGTGAGCCTGAGTTTCATTACATTACTGAAACATGAATGTAGATTCCCCAAGGTTTAACAAGACTTCTACAATCCACTTCTCAAACAGAAGAAAAGCCTGTCAGTGCTAGTAGCAGTAAAAGCAGTAGTTGTAGTGTGAGAGAGCTGAAGAGATCCCTGACTGCAGTGTTCAGAGGAACTGGAGGTATGTGGTCTAAACACAACAAAAGCCAGAGCCTTGCTCTAGATTAAATATGCAGGAAGAGGTCCCTTTGCATAAACACAAACACTCAGCAAATGAAGGACTGGCACAGACCAGGCAGAGCAGAGCAGGCGCCTGCTGAGAGCCATACCTGTCCTCTGCCCGTTTAATTAGACAAGAGCAAGCAGAACAAATGAACAAACACCAGAATGGTCACACAACCAGTCCAGAACAAAAAAGCTACTGAGTTTGTCCTCAGTAGAGTGTTCAAAGTTGGTAAAGACACATGCCAACTTCAAACACATTACTTTTGTTGTCGGACTTTTAAAAATACAATTTGTTTCTATCAGTTGTTTTTAATACATAAATATCAAATACCTCATCTTCAACTTTTAAAATATCAATTTCAGCTACTCGCTTAACTTGTGTAAGCAAATGTGACATACTATATCACATATAGGACATTCTAAAGGATAGATCCATTACCTAAAACGGTATAGTGTAATTAACATTTAAAACATGTAATTAAAGTAGGTCATGTTTGGGTATGAATATTCCTTTCAATATCCAGTAAAAGTATCCTACTGCTACTACTTATCATGCCTTCAGTCATCCCCCTCTCTGCTCCCTGCTGCACTCCTATGGACACCCCCTAATGGATGAATAGAAAATAAAGGCTGAGTCTCTAAAGCCAGGGAAAAAACGGATACGATTTAGAACAGCCACAATTGTCCAGCTCTTACAGTCTACAGACCCTTTCTCATTTTTGCTCCCTCTCTCTCTCTCTTTCCTTCCCTCTCCCGTTTATCTCTCTCTCTCTCCCTCCCTTTAACTATCTGTCTCTTTATCCCCAACTCTCGGGATATGAATTCAGAAACTCATAACGGTGCAAGACTCCTGGAGTGTCTGCCTGAATCTGCCAGGCTTCATGACTAAAACTTCAAGTGAACCAAAGAGAAAGGGAGACGATGCCCAAAGAAAATCTTGAGCCCAGCTTTAGATGCTGAGTGATATACTGATGCCCACTCAAAGATTTCATTGCATGTGCCCCTCTCTAAATTAGAAGGGGGAGAAGTAGAAATGGAGGAAGAGGGGTGCAGACACCAGGCTAGAGAGGGAGTAAGGGGGAGAGAGGGGGGCAGGGAGAGGAGGGCCAGAGAGAAGGAGAGAGAGAAATAGAGAGAGAAGGAGAGAGCCGCAGAGAGCAGAAATGAGACCTCTGGAAAATAAACAGGGTATAGAGTTTCAAAGGCAGGGGGGGACAGGCATTCCATTGTTCAAGCCAATTATCAGTGGAAAACAATAACAACAGATGGATCAAGAGCGGCCAACTTATGCTGGAGCACCCCGGCGCAGGAGAACAGATGATGAAATGTGAGAGTGGTGTCGGGGGAGGAGGGACTGCCCTGCCGCCGAATCGCCCAGCTCAGCTCCACACCAGATGTGAACTTCTACAAGGACAGTTAAATATGTGCTCTGTGGTCGCCACTTGTGCTACATGGCTCAGACATACCAAACAGTGGCTAGTCCACACTTCACTTCCATTCATTTCAAAAGAGATGTCTCCTTGGGCTGTTAGAAGGGAAATTATACATGTGGCACCTGTGTTTCTTCAGAAGTAAATTCAAACCTGTGCATTTGATTTATATTTAATGCATACAGATGTAAAATCTTAATTTGATTAATATTTTGTTGCTTAGAAAGAATTTTCCTGCACCGCAGGAAATGCAGATGAGCTTCGTGATTTACATAAATTCACTGAAAACACACACTAACACACAGTTATATTAACAGTATGGCACTTTTCATTAGGGACTTTTTTGTTCAGATAGCTACAGATCAAGCAACATTGTGGACTAAACGTTCAAATCCTGTTGCTGCAGAATTATTTTGCTGTGACAATATAGGTCATTTTTGGCTACTTTCTGGTAGACCTTGTTAGATGGGCATTAGGGACCAGTGGGTGAGGTATTTTGCCCTTGTATATTTTGCTCTGTGTTACTGTGTCCATTCAGCACACATCCCAGAAGACATTGTGATGTTTTCATTTGATGTTGTTTTCCCCTTTACCTGCATGCACCTATAATGGTCAGATTCTACCAGACACCAGCATTGGTGAGTGAGAGAGAGACCTCATTGTTTCTGGCTTCAGCGAGAAATCCCTCATATCAGTCCTAGACTGACAGGCGAGGGGAAGGGGGTGGGGGGACTCCAACCTTAAAACAAAACCAATTCTCAATGTGGCTCGTCAAGGGTGGGACATGTCTGCAGATAGTAGCACAAATGATCTGCCCTTCCTTTTAGAAGAAGAGAGGTTTTTGTTTCATTAACTTAAGACTAAAGCGTAATTATCTCCCTATAGACCTTAATCACCAGCAAAGGGATAATAGAACAGAAAGCCGTTTCCAGTTCGGTCACTCATGGTTTTTTTTCTACTCCCGTTTCCTTTAGATGAGAGTATCAAATAATGGCAACCGATCGTATTGCAAGAGCAAAATCCCCCTTTCAAATATCTCTGTTGTGGAGCATGAAAGACAAAATTGTTATCTGGTTAAAATGTTCAACTTTGCTGTAAAATGGGTTCACTTGGTTCAATACTATATCTCTGGCCTGTCTTTATCTGGTCTGTCTGTCTGTTCACAGAGCTAGATGTTAGGGGGCAGAGGAAGAGGGGCCCGGGGGGATGAGCCTACTGTCTTCTGTCTCTTCAGAGAGGGAGATCACTGGAGAGTGAATGTAATTATCCATGTTTGAAATAAAATCAGGTTGAGCACAAACAGACCGGTTTATAATCGTATATAATATTTTAAACGACTTAACAGTGCTTGAAGGTGCTTGTAATACTATCCCCCAAATGGAGGATACCTCAAGGATTTCACAGGATTTCACAGAAGGACAAAATATAGAAACTTTGCCTATATTTAATTAGCTTATAAAAGATTATTGCCATTAGCAAATCTCATCGAAGGGGTTGAGGCATTTGCGTGAAAAACATTTTTTGGGACGGAGTGAAGAGAAATGACAGAAAGAAAGTGGAGGGCAAGCATCCGTTTTGTGCACTGACACCGAGGTCGAGTTAATTAGACTATTGTCATTTTAATCAGGACAGCTCGGCGGCCATCCCTTTCTGAATGAACCGAGGGCCTTTAAACGGCTGGGGGATGTCTGTGTGTGCGTGTATGCATGGGGCCCGAGGTCTCACACAACACAGCACACAGCACAGTGCCATGGGTTATGGAGTACAGTTCTGCTGGTTCTCTCACAGGCTTAGAACATTAATGAGCCGGAGACACACCAAGGAAACACAGACACCCGAAGTATCACCAGAGGAAACTACACACCTTTGCTCTGCTCATATCTCGGATCATTTGAAAATAATTTAAATATCAAATATTTGAAATAATTGACTTCTCCCTGGCTATCAGATTTCTATCATGTCATCTTTCTTATGCTCTCAGCTGACATTAACATTTAAAACATCATTAATGTAAACACATTTTAAGGTGCTTATCACTATGGTTACAGAAATTGATTTTTTTTCTTCTGATTTCCATATTTTATTTATACAATGGGGCAATTGTAAGAACACACTAAAGACATTAAAAAATGTAATCTTTGTTGAAAACTTGTTATCAAAAAGAAGAAAGAAATAGATAAATCAAAACAGATAGATTAAAAAAAAAGTAGATTAAACTCTCCTGAAGCCATTGGTTCAACTATATTCACTGCAAATACTTTATAACTTTAAAAAAATCTTTAAAAAACCAACAACAGCACTGTTCAACCAAATACTCTCAGTTGAACTAGTTGGGAGTCTCAGACAAGCAGGGGTAGCAGGAACAGTGAACAATGCATCTCATTGGGGCTCTACCTGCCAATCAGAGAGTTGAAAGTAGGCCCTAAACAGGGCTCCAAGTATCTCTGTAATGTTCCTCTCCTGCCCTCTGACTGATCTGGAGTCTGCTGCAGACAGTTGAGATGTGACAGATCACATGCAGACGAAGCTCATCAAGTCCCCCCACCTGCCATTACCTGAGGCCCTGAGCTGCACCCACCCATGACACTGGTCAGACAGGAAGCACACAGACAGCCAACTAAACATAGTTATTCCCTATGAACTGACCCTAGAGGGAGATCTAGAGAAATCCCCATGAGGTCAGTCAATCCCCCCTGCAAACTTGACTTTGACAAACTTGAAAAACTCTTCTGTGTCTATTTATGATGATGTTAATAGGTCTCTAACTTCATCGTTTTTAACATCGATCATTCATATTTTAGAGAATGTTAAAATTAATTTGATCATATATTAACTTCATTCAATAATTTAACACATACAAATTAATAATTCAATAAAAATAATGTTAAATGTTGAAGAGGAAACCAAAGAGAGACATCCAATAGCTTAATGTGGAGATATTTAACTGGAAAGGTTCATACTACTACAAAGCCTTTGGGTAGTTTACAGAGTGTGAATGGCTATCAAAGTCCAGTCTAACTTGCTTTTCTTAATGACTATGTGATGTTGCCACAGAAGAAGTTTACCCTGAACACTCTACCATCCACAAGAAAAATTATCAAATCGCCTAATTACTGTACCTGGGAGAAAATGTCCCAATTTAAACCGCTACTTGAAATCTGTAATCCAAACATGTCTGCCGGAGGGATTGACCACAGCAATTGAAAACAACAGGTTGTTCTGTTCACTGAGGTGAACATGTAGAGATAAAGGAAAAGACACAAGCTGTAAAGCCGTGCTCCGGTACCAGCTCTCTGTTCCCAAAGTTCTTTCGTGAGAGATTTACAGGGATTAGATGAAGAAATGAAGGCCTAATCTTTATTTGACAGGCTAGCCAATCTCTGGCTGACTGGTCACTCTTCACTGTGTAGACCAGGCCTCTTTCAGCTCTCAGCTCTCAGCTCTCAGGTCTAGCACCAGCAATAAAGCACCTTCACAGAGTTCCACACACCTCAGTCCTGTTTAAAACCACATTTAGGCTGATCATACAAATGTATGACAGTATGAGCTCTCAATCCCATTATCATCCAGAATCATTCAATGTCATTGTGGGGTGAGCAATGTGCACAAGCCTAATGCAACAGATAAAATAATAGCAACTCTCCAAATGGTACTCCATATATGGTCGCAGTCATAACGGTGTACTATGGTAAAACATCCTGGTGGCTATTTTAGTAATTTTTTTAATCTAATTACATGCGTGTCTGCAGTACCTGATTGGAAATATAGAACCAATTTCCATGTGCTGTTTAATGACAGATGGAAAGAGATATTTCATGGAGATGTATAGTTAAGAGCGATAACCAATTAATCAAAGTGCCGGACAATGACACTGGCTAAATTTAAACACAGGAGAAAAAGTGTCAGACGGCAGCCCCTTCCCTTAAATTATTCATTACTGCCTGTTATTACGTAGCATATAGAATTTTAAATCGCTGATTCTACTTAATTACAGTTTGCGTTTATACTTGCTACAGATGTCACAGCTTGCAGTGGCAATCTTTCACAATGTTTAACCCTGTCAAATAGTGGAGGGGTCCTACCCCCCCCTCCGCATCCACCCCTCCCACTCCGTCTGTCTTCCCAATGCCTGACCTACAGGCACATTCCCACGCTAACAGAGGAGAGGAGGTGGAGGAGGAGGAGAGAAGGGCTGCTTGTTGGGTGTAACATATATTTCTAAGAAAAAGGCAGATTGAGTGGTGTATTCAAACAAACATCTACAGTTGGGACACAATAGCATCTATTATGCTGGAACTCAAAGAGTAATGATGATGCTCCGTCCAAAAAATGGCTCTCACTGTGGAATTGAGTTCATACTAGCCAGGCATTCAAGGATATTGGATCCTTTGGATAAATAGGAACAATGTGAAATGTTTCCAAAGTTGGCATTTCAGGCATTGAATTATGTCATGAGAGAATGCTGAATTACAGTACACATTTTTGCTATTAAAAACAAGTACATCATGTATTGTGTCAGTACAGTACATGCACATCAACACTGTACTTCCATTTGCCTACAACAGGAAGACAAAAGGTTTGTTTGTGTGCACTAAATTCCCGTTTCTCTTTAGCAAGTATCTCTGTTCACCAAACAGCTGTATGCAAATAGTTAAGTCATGCAGCATTCAATTGTTTTGTATTAATATTTGAATATTGAAATAACACAATTCAGATCTAGATATTCCATTTTATTTTCCATATATGTGAACTGGAGTTGCACATCAACAGATTAATTCTTCTACAACGTTTTTGTAAAGTCAGAAATATTGTTGTTTTTCCTTTTATTATTTGACATGATTACATTCCTGTAACATAGCTCTATTACCTAAAAGCAAGTTATCCCTGATTCCTAACTGCAGCCTATATCGCAGAGATAGAACTGTCTGTATTACCCACGTTCATGCCACTTAACCAAATTGGAATTGCCGATAATACTATATTTACATAGCTGTGTTGGCTAGGCGTGATTATGATCATAAATATGTCTCCCCATGCTATGACGGAAAGTTTAGCAGCAGTGAGTGAGTGAGGCTGAAGGACATAACAATAAGTTAGCACAGGTCACAACAGAGCCAAGGAAAATAGCTCAATTATACACATGGGCTGAGTTTACATGAATTTACCAATCACATCAGATCTTTTCACATATCAGAATTGGGCTGCTTGTATAAATGCAGCCATGGAGCTCCAGCATCATGTGGCTTTCCTGTGGTAAACAGATGCAGGGTGACTCTAGTAACCCTGCATCTGTTCACTTGTTGAGACAAAGTATTCCTGTTGCTCACCCTCACTAACTCAAGCCCACACAATTTGCTTACAAGGCCGAACAGATCAGAAGATTAAACTGCAGAGGATATTATTAAGGTTGTCCCTCATATCACCAACATTTGTTACAGTTTTACAGCCAGTCAAACAGACAAAATGGTTTTGCATACACTAGGATGATAGGATGAGTCTATAGTGTGGCTTAGGTTTCTTCCTCTCAGAGAGCCAGACTCTTCTCTGTCTCTGATAGAAGCTCATCCATTTACTAAATACATAACCTGAAAACCATAAACTGGGGAAGACCATATTACAGTACTAAGTAGTAAACAAGTACACAATAAAACATGTACCCTATTTCATGATGTTATAGTCAATCAAATCACTCTGTGCTCAACATAGAGCACTCTGTTATCTCACTGTGGCTGTGTGTGTCTGTGAGGGCCCTTGAGAGCATACAGTACGGTCTATCTGATCAGAGCTCCAGTCCAGACCTCAGATGTCAGAGTGACTGGGAGGCAGCGTCAGAGAGAGGCCCAGTAACCAGGCCTGTCCTGTCGTCCCTCAGCTCAGACAGAAAGCTAGGAGCAGCGCTTGCCTGCCTGCCTGCCTGCCACTGCCAGCAGCGCAGTGTTCAGTTCACAGGAGCCGTGTCTGACTGCATGCTCAGCTCAGCTCAGCTCAGGATGCCTTGTTGATTCCAGGCAGTGTGACACATCTGTTGCTTGTCACATCATGTCGTAGCTTCATGTCTGCGAGCCAGACACAAGCCGAGCAGCACGTCGCTCCACGCGCCTCATCCTCTCTATGTGTAGACAAACAGAGCTGCAGCACGACAGACAGACAGACAGACAGACAGACAGACAGACAGACAGACAGACAGACAGACAGACAGACAGACAGACAGAGAGTCTGGGCCAAGATGCATGATGCCTGTCCACAGTTTGGAAGGTCAGGAGGTGGGACACATCACTGGCTGTACAACCACTGCCAAATACTCACTTCGAGTCAGTTTATTGTAAGCAACTACTTTGGGTAACATAGTGTTGAAGTGTATGTTCTCAATCATGCAAGGAGTGCTGAAACAATATTCAAAATGTGTATTTCTTAATGGCCATGGAAAAAGGTAATTTAAGGGAAAAAATTATGGAAAGTATTCACTTAACCTAAGACCTCCTCAATATTGCCATACGTTTATATTGAGAATCAATTTCTTTCCCCAATGTCTATAGAAATATTTTAATGCTTTAAATCAAATCACTATCAATGGTTTATAGGCTTAACAATGCACATTTTCTTGGACAGACATAAATAGTATGAAGTGCTTTAAGTGCCTTTAAAGAAAGTGCCAGAATATATTCCACGTGAGACTTACATTGTAAGCTTAAATACATCAGTGATGACCATTGCTAATTTATTATTGTACCATACATCTATGAAGTACACATCATGCAATATCAGCAGTAATGAAATGACATTGTTTCTCATCACCAGTCACATCAGCCTGCATTTAGTGGGAAGAGCAGCACTAAAGAGGCTGAGAAGTAGTTACTAATGGCACTGTTTCAGAAGCTCTTTCATACATTCATAAGTGCTTCACTTCTGTGTCCTTGTCTTCTCTAATCAATATTCAAAAGTGCCTAGTAATTGCAAGTTCTGGATAAATTTACATGCAAAGGATTGTCTGTGTTATATTCATCAAACACTTGTCTGAGACAAAACTGTCAAAGAGCGTTCTTTTATTTTTGTGTTATCTTCTATTTATGTAATTAGTGTTTGTGATACCAAAATGACATTTAGCCTACCTCTCATCCTAAAACACTTTTTATAATAACAAATAATAATTGGCAAATTAGACAAACGTTTGAATTTCCACAAGTATTAAAGACCAAACTGGTTATGTAAATAGCACAGAAGGGGAATATTTAGGTGGCTCATTTACATTATCAGATGACAAAACATTGATTTGTTCCATTCAATATCAACCTGTTTTGCAAACACACAAAACTAGAAACGACAGATCGGGGCTTAATACAACACACAACAGAATACTAGTGATTGAACACCTGATAATATGCCGGCACACCATGTATGCCCTCTCAACCAGCCGCATCAAACCTCAAGATACCTTCAGTATGACAACATATCATCAGCATACCACAACATATACCTAAAGAATCTGCAACGTTGTAAATATTCTACAACATTGCAAGTCTCTAACGTATTCTGAGGGATCATTTAAGGCCTGCATCCAGAGGATCTGTCTGGCCTTCATTAGCTTCCTCCTGGCATCTACCACCCATTTCAGAGAGAAGATGTGGCATAATACCTGTAAAAAAATATATACGGCAATGTTTGTATGAACCCCTTTCAAACGTCCCCTTACACACAACTTTCTTGCAGGTATACCACTTTTATACATACAGTTGAAGTCAGAAGTTTACATACACCTTAGCCAAATACATTTGAACTCAGTTTTTCGCAATTCCTGACATTTAATCAGAGTAGGTCAGTTAGGATCACCACTTTATTTTAAGAATGTGAAATGTCAGAATAATAGTAGAGAGAATGATGTATTTCAGCTTTTATTTATTTCATCACATTCCCAGTGGGTCAGAAGTTTACATACACTCAATCAGTATTTGGTAGCATTGCCTTTAAATTGTTTAACTTGGGTCAAACGTTTCGGGCAGCCTTCCACAAGCTTCCCACAATAAGTTGGGTGAATTTTGTCCCTTTCCTCCTGACAGAGCTGGTGGAACTGAGTCAGGTTTGTAAGCCTCCTTGCTCGCACATGCTTTTTCAGTTCTGCACACAAATGTTCTATAGGATTGAGGTCAGGTTCTGTGATGGCCACTACAATAGCTTGACTTTGTTGTCCTTAAGCCATTTTGCCACAACTTTGGACATCTATTTTGTGAAATGCACCAGTCCCTCCTGCAGCAAAGCACCCCCACAACATGATGAAACCACCACCGTGCTTCACGGTTGGGATGGTGTTCTTCGGCTTAAAAGCCTCCCCCTTTTTGCTCCAAACATAACAATGGTCATTATGGCCAAACAGTTCTATTTTTGTTTCAACAGACCACAGGACATTTCTCCAAAAAGTACAATCTTTGTCCCCATGTGCAGTTGCAGACCGGAGTCTGGCATTTTTATAGCGATTTTGGAGCAGTGACTTCTTCCTTGCTGAGCGGCCTTTCAGGTTATTTCGATATATGACTCATTCTACTGTGGATATAGATACTTTTGCACCTGTTTCCTTCAAGCATCTTCACAAGGTCCTTTGCTGTTGTTCAGGGATTGACTTGCACTTTTCTCACCAAAGTACGTTCATCTCTAGGAGACAGAGATGACGGTATGAGCGGTATGACGGCTGCGTGGTCCCACGGTGTTTATACTTGTGTACTATTGTTTGTACAGATGAACGGGGTACCTTCGGGCGTTTGGAAATTGCTCCCAAGGATGAACCAGACTTGTGGAGGTCTACAATTCTTTTTCTGCGGTCTTGGCTGATTTCATTTGATTATCCCATGATGTCAAGCAAAGAGGCACTGAGTTTGAAGATAGGCCTTAAAATACATCCACAGGTACACCTCCAATTGACTCAAATGATGTCAACTAGCCTATCAGAAGCTTCTAAAGCCATGACATAATTTTCTGGAATTTTTCAAGCTGTTTAAAGGCACAGTCAACTTAGTGTATGTAAACTTCTGACCCACTGGAATTGTGATACAGTGAATTATAAGTGAAATAATCTATCCGTAAACAGTTGTCGGAAAAATTACTTGTATCATGCACAAAGTAGATGTCCTAACCGACTTGCCATAACTATAGTTTGTTAACAAGAAAGTTATGGAGTGGTTGAAAAACAACCTAAGTGTATGTAAACTTCCGAAGTCAACTGTATCAGTGGGTAACTGGCAAACTGGGAGGGGTGAGGGGTGTTGTTAAACCATGGAGGCTGTTTACATTTCAATTTAGGGAGGTGTTTAACAATAGAAGTGTTAATGGGTTTACCTGCAGAAAAGCAGTGAACCAGTCACACTGACCTGATACCTGTATTTTGGTAACAGGGTCAGTGAAAATGCAGGAATCATGACTAGGTCTTTAGCTGGCTTTTATTTGTCCTTGTTTTTCAACCCCCTACCCCTTTCAGATATAGAATATAGTACATAAAAGCAGGCATGGTAAAATGTTGGGATTTTGATCTGTGTATGAAATGAATATATGTGAACAATATGGCTTGCCACACAATCCCCTCATTCCCCAAGACCTGCCCAGCTCATTCCACTGCACATATCACAGGTTGTTATCATTCCAGAGAGAATTCTACATTGGTGAACGCCAGCGCTTTAATTAGATCCACTATTTGATCATTCCACAGCTGGGCTTTATTAAGGGGGAGTTCACGGCACCTCACAATCACCCCCCGACTCCACTGAGGGAAACACAGAGAAGGATATGAGTTCAAATAAATCAGTATATTTCATATAAACCAGTATAGTTCATATAAACCATTATACAATGGGTGGATCTAATCCTGAATGCTGATTGGTTAAAACCGCATTCCAGCCGGTTTCTATTCCACAAGTTACCACCGGCTAAATCTATGCCATTAAAACGCCTATTTACTCTGTTCCAACTGACTGCACAATCCACTGTCTCATCAGCCCAGCCAAGCAATTTATAAACTTGATCTCCACTATAAAAAGCATCTAGCAATTTATCAACTTGATCTCCACTATAAAAAAGCATCTACACATTATCTCACATCTTTTAGACTAACATTTAGTTTTCAACAGCGGAGATTTGTATAAACCTTGCTGTCTATCTCTCCGACATTTACAACATTGTTTCAATATTCAAATTCAATCTCCAGCTGTCCCATTGTAATGAACGTGTTGGGAGTCGGGACGAGATAGACAGTCGGGCAGCGTTTCTCAGCCAGTTGAAATCATGAATCAGCTGGCATAATTTTTTATGAATATATAAAAATAAATGTCAATTGAAAAAAGGTAAAACGAAACGAAGTGCAGCTAGTTTGCAGTCTTTCCAGCTGCAGTTTTAAGTGATTGTGATAACTGTGTTGTTACCTAGCTCCTCTGAACAACAGTGTCCTGATAAGTGAGCAAATGTTCTATGCCAGGCAAATTATGCCTCGTTCGCTCATTGTTATGGATGTGTCCAAATAAATGTTACTAGAAAACCACTGAAACAAATGCAAATGCAGCTACTTTGCTGTTAGTCTGGCTGCACTTTTTGACGTGACCGCAAGTTAGCCGTAGTTGACTAGCTAGCAAGCAAGGGATAATTATGTTACCAGCCAGTATGGTAAAGAACATTTAGAACGAATGACTGCTTGCGTCCATAGATACAGAACAAAAAGACTGACTCTAGCAACCGAACTGAACAACAAGCCAGCTTGGGTATTAACCTTACATTTGTGTCGGAACTATATCTTGTGGAAAGATGAAATAGTATGAATACATTCCTAAAAATTAAGTTTTAATGAAAATATGTCAATCATTATTTGAATATGCTGGTAACCCATTGTACAAAAGTGTAATGCCCTCGAAACCGGTGTTTGGAGGATATATTGGCACCAAACACCGGCTTCTCTGGCATTATCACTTAATTATAGCGTTGCTGCACAGCTACTTTCAGGTCTCTCCAGAGATGTTCGATCAGGTTCAAGTCCGGGCTGTGGCTGAGCCACTCAAGGACATTCAGAGTCTTGTCCCAAAGCCACTCATGCGTTGTCTTGGCTGAGGGATTAGGGTATTTCTCCTGTTGGAAGGTGAACCTTTGCCCCATTCAAGGTCCTGAGCGCTCTGGATCAGATTTTCATCAAGGATCTCTCTGTACTTTGCTGCGTTCATCTTTCCCTCGATCCTGACTAGTCTCCCAGGCCCTGCTGCTGGAAAACATTGCCACAGCATGATGCTGCCACCAGCATGCTTCACAGTAGGGATGGTGCCAGGTTTCCTCCAGACATGACACTTGGCATCCAGGCCAAAGAGTTCAATCTTGGTTTCATTAGACCAGATAATCTTGTTTCTCATGGTCTGAGAGTCCATTAGGTGCCTTAGGCTGTAATTTACCTTTTACTGAGGAGTGGCTGACCACTCTACCATAAAGGCCTGATTTGTGGAGTGCTGCAGAGATGATTGTCCTACTGGAAGGTTCTCCCATCTCCACAGAGGAACTCAGGAGCTCTGTCAGTGACCATCGGGTTCTTGGTCACCTAGTTCATATAAACCAGTATAGTTCATATAAACCAGTATAGTTCATAGCTCATATAAACCAGTATAGCTCATATAAACCAGTATAGCTCATATAAACCAGTATAGCTCATATAAACTAGTATAGCTCATATAAACCAGTATAGTTCATATAAACCAGTATAGTTCATAGTTCATGTAAACCAGTATAGTTCATATAAACCAGTGTAGTTCATATAAACCAGTAGTGCATAGAAACCAGTATAGTTCATATAAACCAGTATAGCTAATGTAAACCAGTATAGTTCATAGAAACCAGTATAGTTTAGATAAACCAGTATAGTTCATAGTTCATAGGAACCAGTATAGTTCATAGAAACCAGTATAGTTCATTGTTCATATAAACCAGTATAGTTCATTTAAACCAGTATAGTTCATAAAAACCAGTATAGCTCATATAAATCAGTATAGTTCTGCCCAGCAGTGAGGGACAGTAACTGGGTCTAGAAGAGCTATCCAGTGCTCTTTACTAATGTCTGATACCCTAATTCAACAACAACACTATCAAGCCCAATGGGAGACAAACTGTTAAATCAAATGCATAGCGACTGAGGATCATGTCCATATGGTCACAGAATACAACCTGACAAATATCAAACCAAAACAGACAGAGACTGAACAGATACATGTATCCTACAACATGTCTTGTCAAGGTCAAAATGAATCTTAATGCAAACACCAGATTTAAGGCTGAGCCTCCTCTGTGTGTTGGTGGTGTGGTCAGGAGGAAGGTCAGCCATGTTTAGTGTTTACAGTGCTTTGAAATAGTTTTGCAGTGTGAAGTCTGCTCTGGGTCATTGTTTGCTTTGAATGTGTTTATACACCACACAGAGTGTAAATGACTTGAGAGATGGTGCCAGGAGGGTTGCAGACATGAACCTGAATATATGATCTGGTCATGTTTTTGCCTTGAATTCAGTCACAACTGTGACTATACGGTTGTGTGGATTAAAGGGATATCTGGAACCTATGTTAATCATGCATTGTCACTATCATTTCTGCTTCATTGAAAGTAAAAAAGCAACTGACCAAGTGATCCATTTACAACAGCACCAGTTATTATGCAAAATCAAATTTATCGTTTGCGACCTTTTCATCAGATGACCCTGTAAACATTTGCATTTTTTTATTTCTCTGAGATATATCTTCATCAGGTTTACTATGGATGCACCACTCTTAGAAAAAAGGGTTCCAAAAGGGTTATTTGGCTGTCCCCATAGGAGAATCCTGTTTGGTTCTATGTAGAACCCTTTTGGGTTCCATGTAGGGCCTCTGTGGAAAGGATTCTACCTGAAACCAAAAAGGGTTCTTCAACGGGTACTCATATGGGGACAGCCGAAAAACCCTTTTAGGTTCTAGATAGCACCTTTTTTTCTTAGGGTAGAAGGAAACACTGTTCACAGGGAAACACTTGTCCATCGATGTAGTCAATTTAATAGGAGTATTTGAGTATAGCTCTGTCATGTCTATTAGGAGTCTGTCTCTGGTTCTACTGTATGGTTGTGTCAATGGGGTCTGACTCCAGTCACTTACTTTGATCTCTGTCTCCACAGGGGGTCACCACTGGAGTCTCCAGGCTGGAGGAAGGCACAGCAGGTGGAAGAGAGCGAGAAAGAGAAAGAGTGAGAGAGAGAGAGAGAGAGAGAGAGATAGAATGGAGGGGAATAAAAGTGAAAAGAAGAAAAAGAGGAAGATATTATTGTCAGTTGGAAATTATGAAATCTATGACACTCCTTCAATCTAAAAAATGACAAACACAGTATTTAATTCCTGTTGGGTACCTCCCTATTATTGTGAAAGAGTATTTACAGTATTTGTGTGCGTGTTTACTATCCTTGTGGGGACCAGAAGTCCAGACAAGTGGGGACATTTCACCAGTCCCTACAAGAAAACATGTTAGGCTTAGTGGTAAAGTTTAGGGTTACAATTAGTGTTAGAATTAGCATTAGGGGTTAAGTTTAGGTGTTTGGGGTTAAGGTTAAGTTAGGTTAAAGGTTAGAGAAATAAGATTGGGAATCAACAAATATTTGTGTATGTGTGATATGTGTATGTGTGAGAGAGAGAGCGAGAGAGAGAGAAAGAGTGCCTTTGGAAAGTATTCAGACCCCTTGACTTTTTCCACATTTTTTTAGGTTGCAGCCTTATTCTAAAATGGATTAAAATGTTATCATCAATCCACACACAATACCCCATAACGACAAAGCAACAAAAAGTGTTCAGACCCAGTACTTTCTTGAAGCACAGTTACAGCCTCGAGTCTTCTTGGGTATGACGCTACAAGCTTGGCACACCTGTACTTGGGAAGTTTCTCCCATTCTTCTCTGCAGATCCTCTCAAGTTCTGTCAGGTCGGATGGGGAGCGTCGCTGCACAGCTATTTTCAGGTCTCTCCAGAAATGTTCGATCGGGTTCAAGTCCAGGCTCTGGACATTCAGAAACTTTTCTCAAAGCCACTCCTGCGTTGTCTTGGCTGTGTGCTTTGAGTCATTGTCCTGTTGGAAGGTGAACCGTCGCCCCAGTCTGAGGTCCTGAGCACTCTGGAGCAGGTTTTCATCAAGGATCTCTCTGTACATTGCTCCGTTTATCTTTGCCTCGATCCTGACTAGTCTCCCAGTCCCTGCCACTGAAAAGCATCCCCACAGCATGATGCTGCCAGCACTATGCTTCACTGTACTGATGGTGCCAGGTTTCATCCAGACGTGACTGCAGAAATGTTTTGGTATCCTTCCCCAGATCTGTGCCTCCACACAATCCTGTCTTGGAGCTCTAAGGAAAATTCCTTTGACCTCATGGCTTGGTTTTTGCTGTGGGGCCTTATATAGACAGCTCTGTGTGCCTTTCCAAATCATGTCCAATCAATTGAATTTACTACAGGCGGACTCCAATCAAGTTGTAGAAACATCTCAAGGATGATCAATGGAAACAGGATGCACCTGAGCTCAATTTTGAGTCTCATAGCAAAGGGTCTGAATACTTATGTAAATACGGTATTTCTGGTATTAATTTTTAATACATTTGCAAAAATTTCTAAAAACCTGTTTTCACTTTGTCATTATGGGGTATTGTGTGTAGATTGCTAAGGATTTTTTTTACTTAATCCATTTTAGAATAAGACTGTAACAAAATGTGGAGTCAAAGGGTCTGAAAACTTTCTGAAGGCACTGTATATAGAGAGGTCACTTTCAAACAATTCTTCTTCATTAAAGCTGCGTTAAGTAGATTTTTGCTCAGAGGTTATTTTTCTTTCCATGTTTTAAATATCTTTGGATACATATTTAGCATCACTAACGAGAATTCCCTTGATTTAACAAATATTGGCACATTCAGAAAACTGTAATTGAGTTCAAATTGATTCTAGCTGCGCTCTAATTGCATTTAAACACTGTTCGTCCCTAACCCTAGATCCACAGCTCCTTCTGCTTAATTACTACAGCCCTCTGAAGACAAATCCCTCCGCTGTGGAAGGAAAAATAAAAATAGTGTAAGTTTAACAGAACGTTGTTAAAATGACCAATAAACTCTTTTTTATTCAATATAAATTAAACCCCAGCAGAGAGAATAGGGCTCAGAGAACACACAGCAAAATAGCTTGTTGAAGCATTGCACAGTACCCCATCTCAAACAAACGCCACAGATTAACACCAACCTCCTGTGGCTGACTTCTGTCATACACAACCCTGCCCCCTCCGCCACCTCCTCCCCTCCGCCGTATCCACTCTTTCTATCCTTTTTCAAACATGGAGGGAAGAAAAGGCTAAATGTGTTTCCTGAAAGGGAGGAGAGGTGGAAAAAGCCCATCCTGCCCTTGGAGTCACCACCATGTGTCTCGTCAGAGCAACCCGCCACCCTCCACTGGCTTTTCTGCAGATGCAGCAGAACTTCCCCGAGAGGAGAGGGGACTGTTTGCCAACTCAAACAGGGCTCCCTCTCCCTCTCCCGGCGGCCAGCGGCCCATGGGCCTGCTCTGCTCAGCACTGGTGCTTCCTGAGGGCTCGCTGCAGCTGGAGCTCTCTGAATAAAGGTAACAGGGAATGTCAGAGCTACTGTAAACTTACTAGCCCGCTTCTGTCAGCAGGACGTTCACAATCAAAGCAAAACAACCCCACCTAAAACACCATGCATTGTTTTTCCACCAGCCCCATCCTAAACTTCCCACGAATCACAAAGAGAGAACGGCGAGAGGGCGACCGCTGTTCCCTGATCTTGCCAAACAAAATGCCAGGAGACCGAGAATGACATTCAACTCTGGTTTAAAAATACGAGCAATTTGAAAATGATTAGAGTCTTATTTTATTGTTGAGCGCCTGACACAGGAGAGGAAACCAGAACAATCAACTCAACTGACTTTTTTTTCTGCTGAATTTAGAAACACTAATTAGTTTTGCTCTCATAAACCCAACCTGAAAACGACCAATTAGAAAGTGAGAATGAGCCATGAGCAGCAGAAACAAGTGCTTGTCATTCTTCTATTAAAGTCCCACATCCACAACTTTACCTCAATGACTTTCACACTGCTCCCATGGCGAGCCGAATGTTACCTACTAAACACTCAGTCACGTACTCATCCTGATAAATTAATAAGCCTTTACGTAATCCTTTAGTGAGCCTTTTGCAGAGTTTTTAGGGAGATATTACAGCTCTACCGAGCCACATCAAACGCAGTTGGAGAGGCATGGTAGAACAGATGACTGAACCATCGGGCTGACCACAGCACCAGCTGGGCTCTACCATAAACCAACCAGGGCCAGACAGACAGACAGTTATCCTCTCGCAGCTGCCTGGTTCACATTAATTTCCTCTTTCAAGGGTATTGAAACCACTATATCCCTCCTAACCATTGACTAACAACTGGGACCTGTACCTTCCTGTGCTAGCCTATCACACAGCGCATTATCTTGCCAAGTGGTGTGGGTTTCATGTTTAGTCTGTCATAAGAAATTAATGATAAACTTGTGGAAATTGTCTTCAGGAATTTTCACTGCTATTCCCACAGCAAACAGCAGAGAGTGTTTCATCACTGTCGGGCCTAAGATTGATAGCCTGTCAGAGCCTTCTCCTACTCTCTGGCTTCAGCTACATCTTCTGGGCTGGGTAGTGGCTAAAAAAGGCCACGGCTTCACTTTCCTGGCCTGTGCTTTTTACCAGGAGTAATTCTCAGATGCCAGGTCGCTGCCAACGTCCTTGCAGCCGATGGCAGAGAGGCCAGTAAGTTCACATTAACTGCAGAGTGTAACTGCGCTGAACATCTGCTCATGAATGAGAGCGCTGCCCACTAACTCAGCGAGTTGAGGCCTGCTGATGAAAAATGCAACGCTCTCCTCTCTGGCACGCTTGTTTTGCGCTATTCTCCTGAGCCCCTAGAATTATATTAAGAGAATTTCAGTGCAGCCCAGTGTATCTGAGAGAACAGCTGGCGCTGAAAAAGGAACTGCTGCTCGCCGAGAGCTCGGGGACTTCACACGGGATCAGCCTTCTCGTACGCCATTTGTCCTTGAAGGAAAAAAATCTGTGTTAAGCACCCAGGTAATAAGAAGAAGACAGCAGCGACATTTAGTTGATTACACTACTCATGTGCGCAAAATCAGACAGAATAACCAACAAAGTCATGAATTGATAAGGGGGGGGGGGCAATTGTGACAATAAGTAGCAACCTCTGGAGACATCTGCATACACTAACTCATGTCCTTTGTTTGGCTTGTTCCCTGGTGAGAACTCATTAGAGTCTGCCTCTTACCAAACCAACATGCAGGTAAAACAGAAACAAGTGTATTCTACACAGTATATGGTCCCCATAACAACATGATGAAAATATGATTGCTGGTTTACCCCAAACTACCTGGTCACATGCGGTCTTTCACTTATACTATGAGCAAATTTGACATATCACTCCTCATCAGATGGTGAAATAGCCTCTATTAAGAATCATACATTTAAGGAAGTGATGATTCTTACCAAAAACCCAAAATACAAGATTACATAACATTTGGTGATTTCACTTCTGTCTTCCTTTGAAATTGAGATATCTTCTTGAAAGTCTGCATGGTGGGCATCCCTTCACTGATACAAACATATGATACACACACAGTGGCATAAAACCCATTCATTCTCTCCAAACTGTTTTGTCTCTGTTGCTTGCTTGTCACAATATTTATCAGATCACCAAGTTGTCATTCCTCCAAAAAGCCAGTTTCACTCAAGAACACTTGTGTGGGACAAACTCACTATCATGTTTAAAGATGAGAGAACTACTAGTTTACTAGGCTTCCTGTGTGTTCGGTGATGGCATATGAAGGAGATATACAGTATCTAAATTATCATGACGATACCCACCCCCGCAGAAAACGATGTGGGGGAGTAAAAACTCTTCTCCAAGACATTTAGCTGGTGACAAATCACAGCACTAAGTCTTCCTGAAAACAGCCACCCTTCCATCTTAAACCTCCCAACTTCACATGGAGATAGGAAATCACACATTACCAAGCTGACAAACAATTACAACCATGTCATTAACGACAACCGACCCTGAGCCAGCATTTGCCAGACAAAAACAAATCATGATAAATCAGACAACACAACATGTCTCCATGATGCCATAGAATAAACCTAGGATGACTCTAGGAAATACATCAAATTTTGACAGAAATCTAGCAACTGCATACACTAACTCATGGGGGGGTGGGGGGTCAGAGCTTTTTTTAAGAAAAGCATCATTACCATAATGTTAAACAATCATACCTTGGTGCCAAAACATACAACTAATATCAAAGCCAGGAGGTAGAAAACTCAATTCCTCACTTTATATTAAAAGTATTTTTTGGGTTGTTGCAGTTTTCCCATTAAAATGACTTAATCCGATATAGAGCATTAGTATCTCTTTTAATACATCTCCAAGTGTCAGCCGGCGAATGAAAAAAGCCTCTGTAAATATGGCTGCTTACTTCTAACACAAGCATTGTTGACACTTAATGTCATTTCAGCGGGACATCCAAATGAAAGCACTACGGGGTAATGTAATGCTCTTAATGAGAATTCTTTCCAGCTCGAGACCTTGCCAAGATAGCCATAATGCATTGCTTCTTTTTTTAATAAAATAATTGTTACAGTTATTAAAGATGAATCTCATCAGAGGCAAGATGACAAAATAATTCATTACCAAAACCCAGGCTTTAAATAGCTGCAAATTAAAATCCCCTGAAAATTTGCTTCCTGATAAATGGGATCGTTATTTCATATAAATATTGGATATAGTGTGCCCTTGAAAGGAAATAAATATTGCAATAGTCCATTAAAAAGTTTGTAGAATCAACCAACGAACAGTTTAACCAATAAGAAAAACACTACCAATACCCATACTTTATACACCAAATATCTCTAAAAGATCTGTTAAATATGTCAGGATGTTAGTGTACCCACAATTAGATTCTGACACAAGGATCAAAAGGGAGAAAAAAGTGTTAAGACTCATAATAACTCCTACATATGGGTGTTAACAAGGTAGACCACTGAGCTACTGCCGACATGGTGGAGCCACCGTGCCTCTGAGCATGGGGAACCATGGGGAACCATAGGGAAACTGGGACTCAGTACTCTCACCAGTACATGCATGTGTGAAACAGAGAATGCGTTGGGGTCCATTCACAGCTCTTATTTATGTATTCAAAAGAGATAATTTACGGTGATGGCATTGAAACTTCCCAGCATGCCTTTTAACCTGTGGTTTTTCACTCTCGCCACAGCAGGATGTCCAGGGGAGATGCTTTATGAAGATCCTGGAGACATAAAGAGCCTGGGTGACTAACTGCTGCATTACTGTCTGAAAGGTAAAGTTATTTAGAGCAATAAAACGCTAATATATTGTTGGAGTGGAATAAAACAGAAGTTATCTCTACCTTAATAACATCACCGCAACCGCTTACGTTGTTTAGATCAATAAAGCCCATTAAAGTACAGACCTCCACACAGATAAAGCCACACTGCCACTGTGAAATACTGCTCACTGGCATTATGAAGCGCAGAGATCTAACAAAACAACTGAAGTAAAATCACACAGCATTTTAATAGGATTCAAATGTGAAAATGTTGAAGATTTTAGCTAAGTGTTAATGCTGCAATATGTAACGTTTTAGGCAACCCAACCAAATTCACATAGAAATGTGTGTTATAGATCTGTCATTCTCATTGAAAGCGTAAGAAGCTGTAAATCTGTTCTACTTTTGGTTTTACACATCAGCTTCAAACAGCTGGAAATAAAATATTTTTGGTTATTGAAAATACATTTCACAGCGGTTTAGATGGTACAATGATTCTTCACACTTGCTTGTTTTGTCACGTAAACTGAAATTAGGCAAACTATTAGAATTTTAGCAATTGGAAATGGTGGAGTGAATTCTGCATATTGCAACTTTAACACTGTGGCCTTGGACAGGGGTTCTCAAAGGGGGATCAGTGGAGGTACTGCAGGCAGTCAGCAGCCAGATCTCAAAATATATTAGCATTATAATTTATTATCATTATTTGTTTTGACCAAAGGACAGATTTCCACCAGTCTAATGTCCTCAGCCAAGCTCAAGGTACTAAACGATATCATAACCGCCATCGATAAAAGACAGTATTGTGCAGCCGTCTTCATCGACCTTGCCAAGGCTTTCGACTCTGTCAATCACCATATTCTTATCGGCAGACTCAGTAGCCTCGGTTTTTCTGATGACTGCCTTGCCTGGTTCACCAACTACTTTGCAGACAGAGTTCAGTGTGTCAAATCGGGGGGCATGCTGTCCGGTCCTCTGGCAGTCTCTATGGGGGTGCCACAGGGTTCAATTCTCAGGCCGACTCTTTTCTCTGTATATATCAATGATGTTGCTGTTGCTGCGGGCGATTCCCTGATCCACCTCTACGCAGACGACACCATTCTATATACTTCCGGCCCGTCCTTGGACACTGTGCTATCTAACCTCCAAACGAGCTTCAATGCCATACAACACTCTTTCCGTGGCCTCAAACTGCTCTTAAACGCTAGTAAAACCAAATGCATGCTTTTCAACCGTTCGCTGCCTGCCTGCACCCGCACGCCTGACTAGCATCACCACCCTGGATGGTTCCGACCTTGAATATGTGGACATCTATAAGTACCTAGGTGTCTGGCTAGACTGTAAACTCTCCTTCCAGACTCATATCAAACATCTCCAATCGAAAATCAAATCTAGAGTCGGCTTTCTATTCTGCAACAAAGCCTCCTTCACTCACGCCGCCAAACTTACCCTAGTAAAACTGACTATCCTACCGATCCTCGACTTCGGCGATGTCATCTACAAAATTGCTTCCAACACTCTACTCAGCAAACTGGATGCAGTTTATCACAGTGCCATCCGTTTTGTCACTAAAGCACCTTATACCACCCACCACTGCGACCTGTATGCTCTAGTCGGCTGGCCCTCGCTACATATTCGTCGCCAGACCCACTGGCTCCAGGTCATCTACATGTCCATGCTAGGTAAAGCTCCGCCTTATCTCAGTTCACTGGTCACGATGGCAACACCCACCCGTAGCACGCGCTACAGCAGGTGTATCTCACTGATCATCCCTAAAGCCAACACCTCATTTGGCCGCCTTTCGTTCCAGTTCTCTGCTGCCTGTGACTGGAACGAATTGCAAAAATTGCTGAAGTTGGAGACTTTTATCTCCCTCACCAACTTCAAACATCTGCTATCTGAGCAGCTAACCGATCGCTGCAGCTGTACATAGTCTATCAGTAAATAGCCCACCCATTTTTACCTACCTCATCCCCATACTGTTTTTATTTATTTACTTTTCTGCTCTTTTGCACACCAATATCTCTACCTGCACATCTGATCATTTATCACTCCAGTGTTAATCTGCTAAATTGTAATTATTCGCCTACCTCCTCATGCCTTTTGCACACAATGTGTATATACTCTCTTTTTTTCTACTGTGTTATTGACTTGTTAATTGTTTACTCCATGTGTAACTCTGTGTTGTCTGTTCACACTGCTATGCTTTATCTTGGCCAGGTCGCAGTTGCAAATGAGAACTTGTTCTCAACTAGCCTACCTGGTTAAATAAAGGTGAAATAAAAAAATAAAAATTAAAATTGCTCGTATTTCGTGGCCCAAGCAAATCTGTTCCTCTTATTTGTGTCCTTTAGTAGTGATTTCTTTGCAGCAATTTAACCATGAATGCCTGATTCAAGCAGTCTCCTCTGAACAGTTGATGTTGAGATGTGTCTGTTACTTGAACTCTGTGAAGCATTTATTAGGGCTGCAATTTCTGAGGCTGGTAACTCTAATGAACTTATCCTCTGCAGCAGAGGTAACTCTGGGTTTTCCATTCCTGTGGCAGTCCTCATGAGAGACAGTTTCATCAAAGCGCTTGATGGTTTTTGCGACTGCACTTGAAGAAACTTGAAAAGTCCTCGAAATTTTCCAGATTGACTGACCTTCTTGTCTTAAAGTAACGATGGACTGTCATTTCTCTTTGCCTATTTGAGCTGTTCTTGCCATAATATGAACTGGGTCTTCTACCAATTAGTGCTATCTTCTGAATACCAACCCTACCTTGTCACAACACAACTGATTGGCTCAAATACAGTGCCTTGCGAAAGTATTCGGCCCCCTTGAACTTTGCGACCTTTTGCCACATTTCAGGCTTCAAACATAAAGATATAAAACTGTATTTTTTTGTGAAGAATCAACAACAAGTGGGACACAATCATGAAGTGGAACGACATTTATTGGATATTTCAAACTTTTTTAACAAATCAAAAACTGAAAAATTGGGCGTGCAAAATTATTCAGCCCCTTTACTTTCAGTGCAGCAAACTCTCTCCAGAAGTTCAGTGAGGATCTCTGAATGATCCAATGTTGACCTAAATGACTAATGATGATAAATATAATCCACCTGTGTGTAATCAAGTCTCCGTATAAATGCACCTGCACTGTGATAGTCTCAGAGGTCCGTTAAAAGCGCAGAGAGCATCATGAAGAACAAGGAACACACCAGGCAGGTCCGAGATACTGTTGTGAAGAAGTTTAAAGCCGGATTTGGATACAAAAAGATTTCCCAAGCTTTAAACATCCCAAGGAGCACTGTGCAAGCGATAATATTGAAATGGAAGGAGTATCAGACCACTGCAAATCTACCAAGACCTGGCCGTCCCTCTAAACTTTCAGCTCATACAAGGAGAAGACTGATCAGAGATGCAGCCAAGAGGCCCATGATCACTCTGGATGAACTGCAGAAATCTACAGCTGAGGTGGGAGACTCTGTCCATAGGACAACAATCAGTCGTATATTGCACAAATCTGGCCTTTATGGAAGAGTGGCAAGAAGAAAGCCATTTCTTAAAGATATCCATAAAAAGTGTTGTTTAAAGTTTGCCACAAGCCACCTGGGAGACACACCAAACATGTGGAAGAAGGTGCTCTGGTCAGATGAAACCAAAATTGAACTTTTTGGCAACAATGCAAAACGTTATGTTTGGCGTAAAAGCAACACAGCTGAACACACCATCCCCACTGTCAAACATGGTGGTGGCAGCATCATGGTTTGGGCCTGCTTTTCTTCAGCAGGGACAGGGAAGATGGTTAAAATTGATGGGAAGATGGATGGAGCCAAATACAGGACCATTCTGGAAGAAAACCTGATGGAGTCTGCAAAAGAACTGAGACTGGGACGGAGATTTGTCTTCCAACAAGACAATGATCCAAAACATAAAGCAAAATCTACAATGGAATGGTTCAAAAATAAACATATCCAGGTGTTAGAATGGCCAAGTCAAAGTCCAGACCTGAATCCAATCGAGAATCTGTGGAAAGAACTGAAAACTGCTGTTCACAAATGCTCTCCATCCAACCTCACTGAGCTCAAGCTGTTTTGCAAGGAGGAATGGGAAAAAAATTCAGTCTCTCGATGTGCAAAACTGATAGAGACATACCCCAAGCGACTTACACCTGTAATCGCAGAAAAAGGTGGCGCTACAAAGTATTAACTTAAGGGGGCTGAATAATTTTGCACGCCCAATTTTTCAGTTTTTGATTTATTAAAAAAGTTTGAAATATCCAATAAATGTCGTTCCACTTCATGATTGTGTCCCACTTGTTGTTGATTCTCCACAAAAAAATATAGTTTTATATCTTTATGTTTGAAGCCTGAAATGTGGCAAAAGGTCGCAAAGTTCAAGGGGGCCGAATACTTTCGCAAGGCACTGTACATTGAGAAGGAAAAAAATTAGACAAAATAACTTTTAACAAAGCACACCTGTTAATTTAAATGCATTCCAGGTGACCACTTCATGAAGCTAGTTGAGAGAATTTGTTTTTTTACTAATATTTTATTGTTTAACATTTTTTTAACTAGGCAAGTCAGTTAAGAACCAATTCTTATTTACAATGACGGACTACCCCGGCTGGGACAATTGTGCACCGGCCAATGGGACTCCCAATCACGGCAATATATGATACAGCCTGGAATCAAACCAGGGACTGTAGTGTCAATGCTTGCACAGAGATGCAGTGCCTTAGACCGCTGCGCCACTCGGGAGCCAATAGTGTGCAAAGCTGTCATCAAGGCAAAGGTTGGCTATTTTGAAGAATTTCAAATATAAAATATATTTTGATCTTTTAACACTTATTGGGTTACTACATTTTATTTTTTATTATTTCACCTTTATATAACCGGGTAGGCCAGTTGAGAACAAGTTCTCATTTACAACTGTGACCTTACAACCTGGCCAAGATAAAGCAAAGCAGTGTGACAAAAACAACAACGGAGTTACACATAAATAAACGTACAGTCAATAACACAATTGAAAATAAAGATGTTTTTATTTATGTACAGTGTGTGCAAATGTAGAGGACTAGGGATGTAGGCAATAAATAGGCCATAGAGGCTAAATAATTACAATTAATATTGGAGTGATAAATGTGCAGATGATGATGTGCAAGTAGAGATACTAGGGTGCAAGAGAGCAAGAGGGGAAGTAATAAAATGGGGATGAGGTAGTTGGGTGTGCTATTTACAGATTGGCTGTGTACAGGTACAGTGATTGGTGAGCTGCTCTGACAGCTGATGCTTAAAGTTAGAGAGGGAGATATAAGACTCCAGCTTCAGAGATTTTTGCAATTCGTTCCAGCCATTGGCAGCAGAGAACTGTAAGGAAAGGCGGCGAAAGGAAGTGTTGGCTTTGGGGATGACCAGTGCAGTATACCTGCTGGAGCACGTGCTACGGGTGGGGGTTGCTATGGTGACCAGTAAGCTGAGATAAGGTGGGGCTTTACCTAGCAAAGACTTATAGATGACCTGGAGCCATTGGGTTTGGCGATATGTAGTGAGGGCCAGCCAACGAGAGCATACAGGTAGCAGTGGTGGGTAGTATATGGGGCTTTGGTGACAAAACGGATGGCACTGTGATAGACTACATCCAGTTAGCTGAGTAGAGTGTTGGAGTCTATTTTTTAAATGACATCGCTGAAATCAAGGATCGGTAGGATAGTCAGTTTTACGAGGGTATGTTTTGGCAGCATGAGTGAAGGAGGCTTTGTTGCGAAATAGGAAGCCGATTCTAGATTTAATTTTGGATTGGAGATGCTTAATGTGAGTCTGGAAGGAGAGTTTACAGTCTAACCAGACACCTAGGTATTTGTAGTTGTCCACATATTCTAGGTCAGAACCGTCCAGAGTAGTGATGCTAGTCAGACGTGCGGGTGCAAGGCAGCAATCGGTTGAAGAGCCTGCACTTAGTTTTACTAGCATTTAAAAGCAGTTGGAGGCCACAGAAGGAGTGTGGTATGGCACTGAAGCTTGTTTGAAGGTTTGTTAGCACAGTGTCAAAAGAAGGGCCAGATGTATACAGAATGGTGTTGTCTGCATAGAGGTGGATCAGAAAATCCCCAGCAGCAACAGCGACAACATTGGAACATACAGAGAAAAGAGTCGGCCCGAGAATTGAACCCTGTGGCACCCCCATAGAGACTGCCGGCCCTCCGATTTTACACACTGAACTCTATCTGAGAAGTAGTTGGTGAACAAGGCGAGGCAGTCATTTGAGAAGCCAAGGCTATTGAGTCTGCCGTTAAGAATGCGGTGAAAAATGAGTCAAAACCTTGGCCAGGTCGATGAAGACGGCTGCACAGTACTGTCTTAGGGGTTATGATATCATTTAGGACATTGTGTGTGGCTGAAGTGCACCCATGACCAGCTCGGAAACCAGATTGCATAGTGGGTTAGGTACGGTGGGATTTGAAATGGTCGGTGATCTGTTTATTAACTTGGCTTTCGAAGATTTTAGAAAGGCAGGGCAGGATGGATATTGATCTATAACAGTTTGGGTCTACAGTGTCTCTCCCTTTGAAGAGGGGGATGACCGCGGCAGATTTCCGATCTTTAGGGATCTCAGATGATACAAAAGAGAGGTTGAATAGGCTAGTAACAGGGGGTTGCAACAATTTCGGCAGATCATTTTAGAAAGACAGGGTCCAGATTGTCTAGCCCAGCTGATTTGTAGGGATCCAGATTTTGCAGCTCTTCAAAAACATCAGCTGTCAGGATTTGGGTGAAGGATAAGCGGGGGGGAGGGGCATTGGGCAAGTTGCTGCAGGGGGTGCTGAGATGTTGGCCGGGTTAGGGGTAGCCAGGTGAAAAGCATGGCTAGCCATGGAAAAATAAAATGCTTACTGAAATTATTGATTATCTACATGATTCCATATGTATTTCATAGTTTCGATGTCTTCACTACTTATCTACAACGTAGAAAATAGTTTAAAAAAAGAAAAACCCTTGAATGAGTAGGTCTGTCCAAACTTTTGACTGGTACTGTATATACTGTACACTACCGTTCAAAAGTTAGGGGTCACTTAGAAACGTTCTTGTTTTTGAAGAAAAGCAAAACAAATTGTCCATTAAAATAACACCAAATTTATCAGAAATACAGTGTAGACATTGTTAATGTTGTAAATTTTAATTGTAGCTGGAAAAGGCAGATTTTGTATGGAATATCTACATAGGCGTACAGAGGCCCATTATCAGCAACCATCACTCCTGTGTTCCAATGTCACGTTGTGTTTGCTAATCCAAGTTTATAATTTTAAAAGGCTAATTGGCTAATTAGAAAACTATTTTGCAATTATGTTAGCACAGCTGAAAACTGTGGTTCTGATTAAAAAAGCAATAAAACTGGCCTTCTTTAGATTAGTTGAGTATCGGGAGCATCAGCATTTGTGGGTTTGATTACAGGCTCAAAATGGCCAGAAACAAAGCACTTTCTTCAGAAACTCGTCAGTCTATTCTTGTTCTGGGAAATGAAGGCTATTCTGTGCGAGAAATTGCCAAGAAACTGAAGATCTGGTACAATGCTGTGTACTACTCCCTTCACAGAACAGCGCAAATTGTCGCTAACTAGAATAGAAAGTGGGAGGCCCGGTGCACAACTGAGCAAGAGGACAAGTACATTAGAGTGTCTAGATTGAAAAACAGACACCTCACAAGTCCTCAACTGGCAGCTTCATTAAATAGTACCTGCAAAACACCAGTCTCAACAGCAACAGTAAAGAGGTGACTCTGGGATGCTGGCTTTCTAAGCAGAGTTCCTCTGTCCAGTGTCTGTGTTCTTTTGCCCATCTTAATCTTTTATTTTTATTGGCCAGTCTGAGATATGGCTTTTTCTCTGCAACTCTGCCTAGAAGGCCAGCATCCCGTGGGTTGCCTCTTCAACGTTGACGTTGAGACTGGTGTTTTGCGGTTACAATTTAATGAAGCTGCCAGTTGAGGACTTGTGAGGCGTTGTTTCTCAAACTAGACGGCCGTTTCCAGCTACAATAGTCATTTACAACATTAACAAAAACAGGTTTTTATAAATTTGTGCAAATGTATATAAAAAAATACATCACATTTATATAAGTATTCAGACCCTTTACTCAGTACTTTGTTGAAGCACCCTTTGCAGCGATTACAAACTTGAGTCTTCTTGGGTATGACGCTACAAGCTTGGCACACCTGTCCTTGGGAAGTTTCTCCCATTCTTCTCTGCAGATCCTCTCAAGTTCTGTCAGGTTGGATAGGGAGCGTCGCTGCACAGCTATTTTCAGGTCTCTCCAGAGATGTTTGATCGGGTTCAAGTCCAGGCTCTGGCGGGGCCACTCAAGGACATTCAGAGATTTTTCTCAATGCCACTCCTGCGTTGTCTTGGCTGTGTGCTTAGGGTCATTGTCCTGTTGGAAGGTGAACCTTCGCCCCAGTCTGAGGTCCTGAGCACTCTGGAGCAGGTTTTCATCACGGATCTCTCTATACTTTGCTCCGTTCATCCTCCCTCAATCCTGACTAGTCTCGCTGTAAAACATCCCCACAGCATGACCCTGCCACCACCATGCTTCACTGTAGGGATGGTGCCAGGTTTCCTCCAGACATGACACTTGGCATTCAGGCCAAATAGTTAAATCTTGGCTTCATCAGACCAAGCTGATCCTAACTTTTATAGGCAAATTTCTATTTTGCCCTGTTTATCAAAAGTGTTGGAAAACCTTGTCAATATCAACTGACTGGCTTTCTTGATGTCAATAGTATTCCCTCTGGTATGCAATCTGGTTTCTGCACATGTTATGGATGTTCAATGCAACCTTAAAGGTCCTAAATTATTTCACCATTGCCCTTGATTCATAGCAATGTTGTGCAGTTATTTTTATTGACTTGGCCAAAGCTTTTGATACTGTAGACCATTCCATTATTGAGGGCCGGCTAAGGAGTATTAGTGTCTCTGAGGGGTCTTTGGCCTGGTTTGCTTAACTACCTCTCTCAAAGAGTGCAGTGTATAAAGTCAGAACATCTGCTGTCTCAGCCACTGCCTGTCACTAAGGGAGTACCCCAAGGCTCAATCCTATGCCTACGCTCTTCTCAATTTACATAAAAAACATAGCTTAGGGTGTAGGAAGCTCTCTCATCCATTTATATAAAGATGATACAGTCTTATACTCAGCTGGCCCATCACTGGATTTTGTGTTAAACACTCTACAACAAACCTTTCTTAGTGTCCAACAAGCTTTCTCTGCCCTTAACCTTGTTCTGAACACCTTCAAAACAAAAGTCATGTGGTTTGGTAAGAAGGATACCCCTCTCCCCACAGGTGTGATTACTACCTCTGAGGGTTTAGAGCTTGAGATAGTAATCTCAAACAAGTACTTGGGAGTGTGGCTAGACGGTACACTGTCCTTCTCTCAGCACATATCAAAGCTGCAGACTAAGGTCAAATCTAGACTTGGTTTCCTCTATCGTAATCAGTCCTCTTTCACCCCAGCTGCCAAACTAACGCTGATTCAGATGACCATCCCAACCATTCTAGATTAAGGAGACTTAATTTATAGATCGGCAGGTAAGGGTGCTCTCGAGCGGCTAGATGTTCTTTACCATTCGGCCATCAGATTTGCTACCAATGCTCCTTATAGGACACATCACTGCACTCTATGCTCCTCTGTAAACGGGTCATCTCTCTATACTCATCGCAAGACCCACTGGTTGATGCTTGTTTATAAAACCCTCTTAGGCCTCTCTCCACCCTATCTGAGATACCTACTGCAGCCCTCATCCTCCACATATAACACCCGTTCTGCCAGTCGTATTCTGTTAAAGGTCCCCAAAACACACACATCCCTGGGTCGCTCCTCTTTCCAGTTGGCTGCAGCTAGCGACTGGAATGAGATGCAAAACAAACACTAAACTGGACCCTTTTATCTCCATCTCTTCATTCAAAGACTCAATCTTTGTTTTACTGACTGTTGTGGCTGCTTCACATGATGTATTGTTGTAACTACCTTTTGCCTTTGTGCTGTAGTCATTGACCAATAATGTTCTTACCATGTTTTGTGCTGCTACCATGTTGTGCTGCTGCCACGTCATGTTGCTACCATGTTGTTGTCATGTGGTGTTGCTACCATGCTGTGTTGTCATGTGTTGCTGTTATGCTATGTTGTTGTCTTAGGTCTTTCTTTATGTAGTGTTGTGGTGTCTCTCTTGACGTGATCTGTGTTTGTCCTTTTTTTATTTTTTTTATTTTATCCCCCGTCCCCGTCCTCGCAGGATGCCGTTTGCCTTCTGGAAGGCCGTCATTGTAAATAAGAATTTGTTCTTAACAGATTTTTTATTTTATTTTTCATTTAACTTGGCAAGCCGGTTAAGAACAAATTCTTATTTACAATGACGGCCTACCTCGGGCCAAACAATAATCCGGACGACACTGGTCAATTGTGCGCCACCCTATGGGACTCCCAATAACGGCCGGTTGTGAAACAGCCTGGAATCGGACCAGGGTTTGTAGTGGCGCATCTAGCACTGAGATGCAGTGCCTTAGAGCACTGTGCCACTCGTTAAATAAACGTTAGATAAATACAAACAAAAAAGAGAATTAGATAATCTTGTTTCTCATCCCTGACCAAGGCCCTTCTTCCCTGATTGCTCAGTTTGGCCGGGTGTTCCTGGGGACCTTCAATGCTGCAGACATTTTTTGGTAACCTTCTCCATGTCTGTGCCTCCACACAATCCTGTCTCGGAGCTTTAAGGACAATTAGTTCGACCTGGTTTTTGCTCTGACTTGCAATGTCAATGTGGGACCTTATACAGACAGGTGTGTGCCTTTCCAAATCATGTCCAATCAATTGAATTTACTACAGGTGGACTCCAATGAAGTTGTAGAAACATCTCAAGGATGATCAATGGAAACAGGATGCATCTGAACTCAATTTCGAGTCTCATAGCAAAGGGTCTGAATAGTTATGTAAATAAGGTATTTCTGTTGTTTGTTTTCGCTTTGTCATTATGGGGTATTGTGTGTAGATTAATGAGAAAAAATATATATTTAATACATTTGTTAATGAGGCTGTAATGTAACAAAATGTGGAAAAAGTGAAGGGGTCTGAATACTTTTTGAATGCACTGTATACAGTATATACATGTGATGGGATGTATAGACATTATGGACAGTATGTGGATAGAATACAGTATTGACTAGAATACAGGTATGTACACATATGAAATGGGTAAAAGAGTATGTAAACATTATTAAAGTGACCAGTGTTAAATTATTAGTGACCAGTGCTCCATGTCTATGTACATAGGGGGCGGCAGGGGAGCCTAGTGGTTAGAGTAACCGGAAGGTTGCAAGTTCAAACCCCCGAGCTGACAAGGTACAAATCTGTCGTTCTGCCCCTGAACAGGCAGTTAACCCACTGTTCCTAGGCCGTCATTGAAAATAAGAATTTGTTCTTAACTGACTTGCCTAGTTAAATAAAGGTAAAATACATTTTTTTTAAATAGGGCAGCAGCCTCTAAGGTACAGGGTTGAGTGGTAGCCAGCTAGTGCCAGTGACTAAGTTCAGGGCAGGGCCCTGGGTGGAGGCCGGCTAGTGAGGGCTATTTAACAGTCTGATGGCCTCGAGATAGAAGCTGTTTTTCCGTTTTTTGGTCCCAGCTTTGATGCACCTGTACTGAACTCGCCTTCTGGATGATAGCGGGGTGAACAAGCCGTGGCTCAGGTGGCTGAGGTCCTTCATGATCTTCTTGGCCTTCCTTTAACACTGGGTGCTGTACATGTCCTAAAGGGCAGGCAGTGTGCTCCCGGTGATGCGTTGGGCTGACGGCACCCAGTGGGGCTGAAGAGCCCTGCGGTTGTGGGTGGTGCAGTTGCCAGACCAGGCGATGATACAGCCTGACAGGATGCTCTCAATGGTGCATCTGTAAAAGAGGGTCTTAGGGGCGATGAGGGAGAGGTTATTTTCCTGGCACCACTCTGCCAGGGCCCTCAATTCCTACCTGTAGGCCGTCTCGTCGTTGTTGGTCATCAGGCTTACCACTGTTGTGTCGTCTGCAAACTTAATAAATGAGTTGGAGGCGTACATGGCCACACAACCATGGGTAATTAGGGCAGCATGGGAGGATGCTGAGCACGCTACCTTGTGGAACCCCTGTGTTGAGGATCAGCGTAGTGTAGGTGTTATTTCCTTCCTTCACCAACTGGGGGCGGCCCTACAGGAAGTCCAGGACCCAGTTGCACAAGGCACGTTCAGACCCAGGGCCGAGCTTAATGATGAGCTTGGAGGGTACAATGGTGTTGAAGGCTGAGCTGCAGTCAATGAACAGAATTCTTACACAGGTATTCCTCTTGTCCAGATGGAACTAGTAGCCTTACTCACTGTTTTAGCCAGCTACCACCTGGTACTCTACCCTGCAATTTAGAGACTTCTGCCCTATGTCCATAGAGTCATTGAATTTAATGTTGACTTTAATAATGTTTACATTCTGTTTAACCCACTTTATATGTACAGTATATACAATATTCTAGTCATTGAACACTGATCACTTTAATAAAGTTAACATACAAAACACACCACGCCTTCAAAAAGTATTCACACCCCTTGACTTTTTCCACATTCTGTTGTGTTTCAGCCTGAATTTAAAATATAATTAAATGTATATTTGTTTGTCACTGGTTTACACACAATACCCCATAATGTAAAAGTGGAATTATGTTTTTCAAAATGTGTGCGTCAATATAATCGTGTTCTCTGTTTTAATTCAATTTTGAATTCAGGCTGTAACAACAAAATGTGGAATAAGTCAAGAAACAAGAATACTTTGTGAAGGCACTGTACATGTACAGTTGAAGTCAGAAGTTTACATACACCTTAGCCAAATACATTTAAACTCAGTTTTTACCGATTCCTGACATTTAATCCAAGTAAAAATTCCCTGTCTTAGGTCAATTAGGATCACCACTTTATTTTAAGAATGTGAAATGTCAGAATAATAGTAGAGAGAATGATTTATTTCAGCTTTTATTTCTGTCATCACATTCCCAGTGGGTCAGAAGTTTACATACACTCAATTAGTATTTGGTAGCATTGCCTTTAAACAGTTTAACTTGGGTCAAACGTTTCGGGAAGCCTTCCACAAGCTTCCCACAATAAGTTGGGTGAATTTTGGCCCATTCCTCCTGACAGAGCTGGTGTAACCGAGTCAGGTTTGTAGGCCTCCTTGCTCGCACATGCTTTTTCAGTTCTGCACACAAATGTTCTATAGTATTGGGGTCAGGGCTTTGTGATTTCCACTCCAATACCTTGACTTTGTTGTCCTTAAGCCATTTGGCCACAACTTTGGAAGTATGCTTGGGGTCATTGTCCATTTGGAAGACCCATTTGCTACCAAGCTTTAACTTCCTGACTGATATCTTGAGATGTTGCTTCAATATATCCACATAATTTTTCTCCTCATGATGTCATCTATTGTGTGAAGTGCACCAGTCCCTCCTGCAGTAAAGCACCCCCACGCTTCACGGTTGGGTTGGTGTTCTTTGGCTTGCAAGCCTCCCCTTTTTCCTCCAAACATAACAATGGTCATTATGGCTAAACAGTTCTACGTTTGTTTCAGCAGACAACAGGACATGTTTTTGTTTCATCAGAACAGAGGACATTTCTCCAAAAAGTACGATATTTGTCCCCATGTGCAGTTTCAAACCATAGTCTGGCTTTTTATAGTGGTTTTGGAGCAGTGGCTTCTTCCTTGCTGAGCGGCCTTTCAGGTTATGTCGATATAGGACTTGTTTTTCTGTGGATAGATACCTTTCTTCGCAAGGTCCTTTGCTGTTGTTCTGGGAATGAGTTGAACTTTTCGCAACAAAGTACGTTCATCTCTCGAAGACAGAACGCGTCTCCTTCCTGAGCGGTATGACTGCTGCGTGGTCCCATGGTGTATATACTCACGCACAATTGTTTGTACAGATGAACGTGGTACCTTCAGGCGTTTGGAAATTGCTCCCAAGGATGATCCAGACTTGTGGAGTTCTACAAAACAAATTCTGAGGTCTTGGCTGATTTCTGTTGATTTCCCCATGATGTCAAGCAAAGAGGCAATGAGTTTGAAGGTAGACTTTGAAATACATCCACAGGTACACCTCCAATTGACTCAAATGATGTCAATTAGCCTATCAGAAGCTTCTAAAGCCATGAAATCATTATCTGCATTTTTCCAAGCTGTTTAAAGGCATAGTCAACTTAGTGTATGTAAACCCACTGGAATTGTGATACAGTGAATGATAAGTGAAATAATCTGTCTGTAAACAATTGTTGGAAAAATTACTTGTGTCATGCACAAAATAAATGTCCGACTTACCAAAACTATAGTTTGTTTACAAGAAATTTGTGGGGTGGTTGAAAATGTTTTAATGACCCCAACCTAAGTGTATGTAAAGTTCCAACCTCAACTGAACATACAGTACCAGTGAAGAGTTTGGACACATCTAGTCATTCAAGGGTTTTTCTTTATTTTTTTTACTATTTTCTACATTGTAGAATAATAGTGAAGACATCTCAACTATGAAATAACACATATGGAATAATGTAGTAGCCAAAAAAGTGTTAAATAAATCAAAATATATTTTATATTTGAGATTCTTCAAAGTAGCCAAACTTTCCCTTGATGACAGCTTTGCACACTCTTGACATTCTCTCAACCAGCTTCATGAGGTAGTCACCTGGAATGCATTTCAATTAACAGGTGTGCCTTGTTAACAAGTTAATTTGTGGAATTTCTTCCCTTCTTAATGCGTTTGAGCCAATCAGTTGTGTTGTGACAAGGTAGGGTTGGTATACAGTAGCTAGCCCTATTTGGTAAAAGATCAAGTCCATATTACGGCAAGAACAGCTCAAAAAAGCAAAGAGAAATGACAGACCATCATTACTTTAAGACATGAAGGTCAGTCAATCTGGAAAATGTCAAGAACTTTTCAAGTATTTCAAGTGCAGTCGCAAAAACCATCAAGTGCTATGATGAAACTGGCTCTCATTAGGACAGCGATATGAAAGGAAGACCCAAAGTTACCTCAGCTGCAGAGGACAAGTTTATTAGAGTTACCAGCCTCAGAAATTGCAGACCAAATAAAAGCTTCACAGAGTTCATGTTACAGACACATTTTAACATCAACTGTTGAGAGGAGACTGCGTGAATCAGGCCTTCATGGTCAAATTTCTGCAAAGAAACCACTACTAAAGGACACCAATAATAAAAAGAGACTTTCTTGGGCCAAGAAACACGAGCATTGGACATTAGACCGATGGAAATCTGTCCTTTGGTCTGATGAGTCCAAATTTGAGATTTTTTGTTCCAACCGTAGTGTCTTTGTGAGACGTAGAAGAGATTAATGGATGATCTCTGCATGTGTTGTTACCACCGTGAAGCATGGAGGAGGAGGTGTGATTGTGTGGGGGTGCTTTGCTGGTGACACTGTCAGTTATTTATTTACAATTCAAGGCACACTTAACCAGCATGGCTAACACAGCATTCTGCAGCGCTACGCCATCCCATCTGGTATGCGCTTAGTGGGACTGTCATTTTTTTTCACCAGGACAATGACCCAACACACCTCCAGGCTGTGATAGGGCTATTTGACCAATGAGAGTGATGGAGTGCTGCATCAGATGACCTGGCCTCCACAATCACCCGACCTCAACCCAAGTGAGATGTTTTTGGATGAGTTAGTCCGCAGAGTGAAGGAAAAGCAGCCAACAAGAGCTCAGCATATGTGGGAACTCCTTCAATACTGTTGGAAAAGCATTCCAGATGAAGATGGTTGAGAGAATGCCAAGAGTGTGCAAGAAGAAGAAGAATCTAAAATATTTTAGATTTGTTTAACACTTTCTGGTTACTACATGATTCCATATGTGTTATTTCATAGTTTTGATGTCTTCACTATTATTTTACAATGTAGAAAATAGTAAAAAATAAAGAAAAACCCTTGAATGAGTAGGTGTGTCCACACTTTTGAATGGTACTGCATATATTTATATTCCGGTCTCTGACATTCATCGTTCTGATATTTCTTAATTTCTTAATTTTTCTGGATTATGTGTATATTTTGTTTTCATGTGTATTGCCAGGTATTACTGAACTATTAGAGCTAGAAACACAAGCATTTCACTGCACCTGCGATAACATCTGCAAATCTGTGTATGCGGCCAATAACATTTGATTTGATTTGATTTAGGGTGTAATTCATACAATTCATACATTGCAATGTAATAATATAACAATACGGTGCTATAAGTAATATGTTTGCATTGTAATTTCTGAAAATGTCCTTAATGTATTTACAGTAATAGTGGAATGTTAGTGTTTCACAATATTTTTTCCCCAAAAAATGTATTGAGCACACATGAAATTGCATCCTAATGGTGCAGCCTTCTTATTGGTCAACAAAATACAATTTCTTGTTGTCAAATTGACTGGGGCCAGCAATCGGCAAGCGTTAAACATGTAGAAATTTCTCAGCCCCAGACAATTTGACAACAAGATATTTCCTGTTTTAGAAGACTTTTCGATAAAAAAAAATGTATGTGTGTATTTTATGTAATTTCAGTAAAAGAGACCTTGGTCTCAGTATGACTCCCTAATAAAATAAAGGTTGAATAAAAATGAAATCTGCATCATTAGAATGCAAGTTTGTTTGTGACCATTCACATTTTTGGGGGATAATTTTTTGTGAAAAACTATAATTTCACTATAAGATATACAGATAAAGATTTATTAAAGACATTTTCTGACATTACAAATACAAAAATATTACATATAACAATTTATGGTCTTAACCCTGGACAACATATGCCTGGGAGGCTCACAGGGATATTGGTATCCATTGTACTCCACCAATTATACATGTTTCAAGTCAATACTTATACATGTTTCAAGTCAGTATTTCCCTTTTTTGGTGGGGTCGTTGTATGAATGCACTGTAATTCAAGCATTTTCTTCTCTACCTTGTGCCAAAATGTGTAGAATTGCAAGATTTTAGCTTTAAAGCTGCAATAACAAAAAGGCTCTCTGCCCCATGACAAAATGTGTAGAATTGCAGGAAATAAGCTTAAACTCAAAAAGTTTTCCTACCCAGGGCCCGAGACATGGATCATCCGGCCATGCCCTGCCAAAGTCATAGTAAATCTCCTTATATGCTATTTTTATCTCACTCGAGTTGTGTTATGACCATGAGGGGGTCCCTGACGAATTTGCTTTTGCTATCACAAAAGGGGTCCCCTGCCACAAAAGTTTGAGAAACCCTGCCCTAGGAACTAGTTTATGACACACTGATTAAAAAGTGCAGTGTGTGAAAAAGACCTTCTCCCTCTAAACCCCAGGAAGGTGACGTCAGAGACTTGGTCTGTAACTCTGGCCCTGTTCTGTCTCTGTCCTGGGTTTCCTGTCGGGAAAGGGAGCAGTCTACAATATTTCTGGCCTCCAGTCTCCACGTCCGCTAACTCTCTATCACCCCCGCCCCCCCTTCACTTCACCAGCTATGCAAAAAAAATGAATTTCTCTCTTTTTCTGTCTCTGTCATTGTTTCCCTCTCTCTCTTTTTTCTCTTTCACTTCATCTTTCTCTCTGTCTCTCTCTTTTCTCTTTCACTCCATCTCTCTCTCTCTTTCTCTCTTTTCTTAATTAGTCCATCTCTCTCTCTCTTTTCTCTTTCACTCCACCTCTCTCTCTCTCATGAACTATGTGTGCTAATGCTAACCAATCACTCCTAAATGAGTAAAGAGAAGACTGACAGTAAAACATACAGATTCCACTGTGGCAGATTGGCAGGCCATAGAATACGGAGTTGAGGTCCATACAAGCCCTATGTGGTAGAACCCTGTATGGTGTGGAGTCAGTGGAGCTCTCCCAAAGCCAGCTCCATCTCCGATCAGATGGGATTATTCTAAAACGTGTCCACCAGGTGATGCACTAAATCAACCACAGGCAGCATCTGTCCATCAGCCCGAGGTGGACGATGACCACTGCCCATCCACTCCCCCGGGGGTACGCCTCCCAGTCACCATGACAACACAGAAGGGGTAAAGAAAGGTGCATAGTCGGGTTGGTTGTTTAGCATCAAAACGGACGAGATCACAACATTTCTACAGCCGGTAATTGTCAAGCAAATAACTGTCGGTCTCATGGTAATTGACCATTAATTAACATAAGCACATTTAGCATCTCCTCGCTTCCACACAAAGCCTACAAGCCATTTTAAAAAGTATAAAAAAATCCATATAATATAGCCTACACCTTCACAATAAATCCATTATTTATTTTAGACAGGCCTAAAGAAGCATGATATGAAGAAAATGTAGTCTAATTCAGAAGAAAAGAATAGCATACTCTGACTTGTTGTTTTGTTAGGTCCTGATGTGGCTATGCCAAATGGCTGTGGGCTACACTAGTTCATTTAGTAGACAATATTTGCTTCTAATTCCATGGCATTATTTTATGTTATTATATAGTTTGAATAATATTGTGCTTAGGTTTTTTGCGCAGGCTGTACACACTCCAAGAGTCTCTCGTTCACAATTTGTGGCCGTAATGCACCCTAAAAAAAATCTGTCTTTTGCCTGGAGTGTTGCACTGTGCCCTTCTCTCTGAGTATGCTGAGCAATCCAAAGTGATTCACACTCACATGGCTCTCCGTCATGTGATCAGGTCTTTCTCACAGGCTACAAGTGAAGACAGACACATCGGGGACGCAATTGCGCGGGTTCTTATCCAATTACGAGTTGCATATTGAAGATATTGGAAGAACTGAACACATTTACTTTTCGTCAGCCAACAAGATGAGTAGGCCTAATGAACAGCAAAAGCACTAGCCTATGTCAATCTACAGTCATGGCCAAACGTTGTGAGAATGACACAAATATTTTTTGCCCCACTGTATATGTTTTGATATGGTTTGTATCACAACTAAAGTGGCCAAATAACTATACTATACCTATTGCAGATTCAGTCTTCCCAGCCTGGTGCAGGTCTACAATTTTGTTTCTGGTGTCCTTTGACAGCTCTTTGGTCTTGACCATAGTGGAGTTTGGAGTGTGACTGTTTGAGGTTGTGGACAGGTGTCTTTTATACTGATAACAATTTCAAACAGGTGCCATTAATACAGGTAACGCGTGGAGGACTGAGGAGCCTCTTAAAGAAGAAGTTACAGGTCTGTGAGAGCCAGAAATCTTGCTTGTTTGTAGGTGACCAAATACTTATTTTCCACCATAATTTGCAAATAAATTCATAAAAAATCCTACAATGTGATTTTCTGGATTTTTTTTTCTAATTTTGTCTGTCATAGTTGAAGTGTACCTATGATGAAAATTACAGGCCTCTCTCATCTTTTTAAGTGGGAGAACTTGCACAATTGGTGGCTGACTAAAAACTTTTTTGCCCCACTGTAGGCCTATGGGCTAGGCTACATAAGGTGTGCGCAACTATGATTAGAAAAAGTGGCAAAAAAAGTACGTTTCTTATGCTGGGCATCATTCACAAGTGATAATATATCATTTACAAGTGATAGGCTAATAATGTCACCCATCAGACTATTCCTAATTTGATCTTGTCTTTACATATACTAAATAATATATGTGTGAAATTTGTTTTGATTTAGAATGGACACGCTGCAACCTGTCTCGAAGCAGGTGCAGCGTGAAAAAATACTGTAAAAATCTGTAAAAAAAACTTCTTATGGCTGGGGGGCAGTATTGAGTAGCTTGGATGAATAAGGTGCCCAGAGTAAACTGCCTGCTACTCAGGCCCAGTTGCTAATATATGCATATATATAGAGTAGATATAGTAGATTTGGATAGACAACACTCTGACGTTTCTAAAACTGCTTGGATGATGTATGTGAGTATAACAGAACTCATATGGCAGGCAAAAACCTGAGAATAAATCCAACCAGGAAGTGGGAATCTGAGGTTTGTAGGTTTTCTAGTCTTTGCCTATCCAAGATACAGTGTAAATGGCTTCCACTAGATGTCAACAGTCTTTAGAACCTTGTTTCAGGCTTCTACTATGAAGGGGGAGTGAATAAGAGCTGTTTGACTAAGGGGTCTGGCAGAATTCCATGAGCTAAGTCTCGCGCGTGGCCGTGAGAGCGAGCTGCGTTCCCTTTCATTTCTAAAGACAAAGGAATTGTCCGGTTGGAACATTATTGAAGATTTATGATAAAAACATCCTAAAGATTGATTCTATACATCATTTGAACTGTTTCTACGAACTGTAATATAACTTTTTGGACTTTTCGTCTGGACCTAGTGCTCACGCCTTGTGAATCTCCTGTCCTATTCGGTATCCTGTGTGAATTTAAGTGCGCTCTCTCTAATTATCTCTTTCTCTCTCTCGGAGGACCTGAGCCCTAGGACCGTGCCTCAGGACTACCTGACATGATGACTCCTTGCTGTCCCCAGTCCACCTGGCCGTGCTGCTGCTCCAGTTTCAACTGTTCTGCCTTATTATTATTTGACCATGCTGGTCATTTATGAACATTTGAACATCTTGGCCATGTTCTGTTATAATCTCCACCCGGCACAGCCAGAAGAGGACTGGCCACCCCACATAGCCTGGTTCCTCTCTAGGTTTCTTCCTAGGTTTTGGCCTTTCTAGGGAGTTTTTCCTAGCCACCGTGCTTCTACACCTGCATTGCTTGCTGTTTGGGGTTTTAGGCTGGGTTTCTGTACAGCACTTTGAGATATCAGCTGATGTACGAAGGGCTATATGAATTTGGATTTGAATTTGGCGCCCTGCACTTTCACTGGCTGTTGTAAAATCGATCCCGTTAACGGGATTTCAGCCGTAAGAAGTTAACCCACTGTTCGCCGGGCGTCGAAGATGTGGATGTCAATTATGGCAGCCCTCCGCACCTCTCTGATTCAGAGGGGTTGGGTTACATGCGGAAGTCACAATTCAGTTGTACAACTGACTAGGTATCCCCTTTTCCTATATAAAGCTGATTGGATCCTCCTCATTTTCGTAGAGGCCATCACTCAGTTTTTTTCACGCAACTGCATAGCCTATAGAAATGTTGCGGAACATGAGCTCACGGGCTCTCATTAAGTGTTTGATTCGATATTCGATTACATTTGCATTGATGTCAGTGTGATTAGAGGGAGAATAGAGTGCTGAGTACCAGGCAGTTAGCAAGTTTGGTAGGCTACCAATGGCCATCAGTAGCATCAGAGCTTGGAGAAGCCTAAACAGACTAAACAGTCACGTGGAATATAACTGCCTTCATGACTCGTGACCACCGGTGTGGCAGTAAAACGGCCACCGCAACAGCCCTACGTGTGCGCAACTATGGGGCAAAACAGATAGGGTTGGCTCAGATTGTTGACAGCATGGAAGCTATATTTTGTCTCTAATGTTTATTGAAAAAAATATATACATTTGCATAATGAGCACTTGTTGTCTCTCAAATACATAATTACAATTGTTGGTTAGCTAGCTAGCAAATTGAAGCCATATTAGCATTAACATGAAATCAGTCAAAACACCTAAAAACAAGACATGGTATCAAGAGCAAGATGAAACGAGACACTTATGATTCCCCACATGGCAGTTTCTTGTCATTCTCTATAGCAATCTGGCCATCCAGAATCATAACAACACGCACATGGTTTTCGTGACGTTTCAGCCAACCCATCTATACAGCAGCATCATGGATATATCACTCTCCTGTCCTGCAGCTTAGATCCAATCAGATTCAATCAGATTCTGTGATGGGGAATACCCACATAAATACTACAAAATGTTAAAGGAATTGAAGGAACCTCACACATTGCAGAATCATATGTAAGCAATGTTATGAAATCAATTCAAGGCATAGTCCTGGCAGACTAAATATGGCTATTGTTTATTTCAGTAGTATGAACATGATCAGATTATGTAATTGTTCTAGAGGTGTCACAGAGAGAGTTTGATAAGATGCAGTCTGGTCAACAGAGAGAATGTGGTGAGCACACAAATGCTTGAAGAGAAAACACTTGTAAGTGCGTCTGTTGTTAGTGTACACAGACACATGGATTGCAGCACACAAAGAGACACCACAACTCAAACCACAGGAAATACTGTTTTGATGTTACCTCTATCAGCAGGCTAGGTGCTGAAAAAATACTTTAGTAAAAAAGTCCCTTTGCAGGGTTTCATTTTGTTGTGAAATGAAGTCAGAGATACAAAGTTCTGAGAGCGGTTCCGGCAGGGGAATGACACTCGAAACATAAAAAACAGAAATAACAAAAGTATTTAAAAAAAATGTCAGTTGACACTCACCTCATTGCATTTGTAAAGACCACTTTCGGTAGATAGTTGTCTGGGTAACTGGAGAAAGGCAGTAAAGCCACTCAACAACAAAGCATTTTTTAATCTCATCTTTCTAGTTTGCACTGATACCATACTTAAGCATTCATGTATGGTTAGCCTATCTCTATGTTTTCCCAACCCCCCTGAGTATTGTTATCCTCAGTTGGCCAATTTTAATATAACAAACAGATACACAATCAAGCCAAATCACACAGGTCAACAAATGACCACCATGAGGTGGGGAGATCCATACTTTCCTTTACATCACAGCTTTAAAAGACAGCATGCCTCTAGTTTTTTCAGAGATGACAAACGTGTATGAATAATAGTGTGATTAAGGGAGTATTGACAACAGGAGAGAAGTAATGTCTCAACTGGAGGGTCTGTGGTTACTCCAGAGGACTAAACCCAGGGATTATGACTGTACTGCATAATGCTGTCCTCCTTCCTGCAGGGCTCACAGTCAGGCCCACTGCTGTTCCACACAGACAGACTGTCAGACAAACAGACAGACAGACAGACAGACAGACAGACAGACAGAGACGGATGGACGGACAGACCACCAGAAACCATAGACAATCTAGGCAATGCAAAGGGCGTGCACAGTGGTGATGATGATGAATAACACCTCTGCAAAATGATAATATTTGACAGTCTAATATTACTGACAATAAATAAATGGGCCTAAAAATGAAGAGAGAGAAAGAGAGAAACAGAGAGAGGAAGAGAGAGAGAGAGAGAGAAACACAGAGAGAGAGAGAGAGAGAGAGAGAGAGAGAGAGAGAGCAAAGCAAAGAAAGAGGAGAGGATATCTGCCGCCAGCCTCAAAGTGAAAGCATAAATAAAGTGTGGGACATCTTTTACCTTCTTCAATTATCTGGCTTTTGACATGCAAGCTGAGCACAGTATAATTAACATCTCTGGAGATAATGGGGTCGCTACTCACTGATCAATCTCACACATATATTATCTGCCTTTTACCAATCTATGCTCCCACAGTTTTCCTAAGGAGGGGAAAACTCCACTACGGCGATTGCCTTTTAATAATGCTCTGAGAATATGCTTTATGACAGTTCCAATTGGGCCCATCTTCCAAAACAGAGATAAGGGCTGAGATCCAACAGACATCCAATGTAAATACAAGAGCTGAGGCAAAACTATCCAGTTTGTTTTTTGCATGCAAGATCCAATAGCATCATTGTAATCAATTACTTAATATACATATCACTAAACTGAAATTGTATTTAACATTATTGCCTATAGCCCATTACATCACTGGCCTGGTAATCTTGGCACTGAGGTAAGGATATTTGAGAGGTCATCTTCTCAGCCCTATCCCTCTGGGATCACTTGTAAAAGCTGCTAGCCACACCCTCTGGCCAAGATAACACCTGGTTCTCCACTAAAGTCAAAACCACACCCCTTCATAATGTTGGACATGTTCTGACCAAGCTCATTTCTTAACATAGCATGAGAATGGACATAGTATTGGGAGGGAGTGAAACCATCCAAATTCAAGAATACCATTTGGGTCAATACTTTGAACAACTATTTAAGACTTACAGAGAAGAGTGAATTATTATTTGACATAAAAAAAATGCAGTGCTTGTAGGGCACATGAATAGACATTGGGCAGAGGTGGATCACAACGAGGATAGCTCCACCTCTTCGCTTGCAAAGCCATAGCCACCACAAGAGCCATACAGAGTAGAGGCTGCCCCAGTCGAAATAGTGTTGCTCTCTCAGGTTATTTACCAGAAAGATTCTTTGAACACAGCTGGAGCCATCAAAAGCCCTGAGACGTGAATGTATTTGTTGTTTGGATTATTCCCCTCTGCCTGTCAATGGCAGGATCACAGTCATTTTTACAGCTCTGGAGATGGAGATCTCCCCTGTAGGAACTCACTGACACACTGCACCCAGAGAGAGGAGAGAGGAGGGGGACAGAGTTCACTGGAGCACCCTGCATATTGTCTGCTCCTCCAGGGGGGCTAAATGAAGCTCTACAGATTCTTATTTTAAGGGTCAGCTGTTGCTGCAAATACAATACAGCTGATCATCGTTGGACACAGACAATAATAAAACCTGGATATTTTGCTGGATAATCAAGTAGGCATTGATTTCCTTGTGTCTTTGTAGCATTACAGCCTGGAGTATTCTGATGAAGCATCCAAATGAAGCAGAAGTAAGCATAAGAAAACAAAAATAGTCTTTGTTTATTAGATATATGATGAATTAAGAACACCAGTATATAGGCACCTTGTTCCATCTACATTAGTGTAAGCCCACATTCTGATTTGCATGAACACCAGAGTTCCAAGTATTCATTTGAGGAGAAATAATGAGATGTGAGCTACTGCTTAACTCCCACACTGTAAGTGTTAAGCATAGCAGTCTTCCTCCTAAGTTCTACATTATCTCTTGAAGCATGAGGCGGTCAGTATAATATCGCACTACTTAGACAAGTGATCCATGAACAAAACAGAGATACAATATCTCTTTGTATTTGTAAGCCTCATTAAAGCCATTGACCTTATATACTATCAGGAATGATGCTAATGTTCAAGAGCTCCCTCACTCATTCTAGTTCAATATCACTATTTTAAGCTGTTTTGAAGATAAAGCCTGCCTCCCTTTCTCAATGACAACTGTTCCTTTTATTTACTAATATCAATGAGAAGCATTGAGAATGACTTCAAAACATCACTGACAATGAAATCGTACAATAAAAATGAGAAATACTGCAATTTCAAAGAGACTCAATTGACTGCAAAATGCTAAGGAGGTTTAGTGAGCTACTTAGGTGTATTAACACAATGCTGCCTGGAGACTGGATGGTTTATCACTTTGCACACTCTCAACAGATGTGCATTTTATTTAAGTGGCAGGTTCTCCTGAGTTTGCCCTGGTGTCCTGCCGTAATAAAAACTGCCTTTGAAACGTGGTGTGTGTGGACTAGTACCAACGCAAAACGTGGTGGGTGTGGACTAGTACCAACGCAAAACGTGGTGGGTGTGGACTAAAACCAACATGAAACATGGTGTGTGAGGACTAGTACCAACATGAAATGTGGTGTGTAAGGACTAGTACCAACATGAAACGTGGTGTGTGAGGACTAGTACCAACATGAAATGTGGTGTGTGAGGACTAGTACCAACATGAAATGTGGTGTGTAAGGACTAGTACCAACATGAAACGTGGTGTGTGAGGACTAGTACCAACATGAAACGTGGTGTGTGAGGACTAGTACCAACATTAAATGTGGTGTGTGAGGACTAGTACCAACATTAAATGTGGTGTGTAAGGACTAGTACCAACATGAAACGTGGTGTGTGAGGACTAGTACCAACATGAAACGTGGTGTGTGAGGACTAGTACCAACATGAAATGTGGTGTTTGAGGACTAGTACCAACATGAAACGTGGTGTGTGAGGACTAGTACCAACATGAAATGTGGTGTTTGAGGACTAATACCAACATGAAACGTGGTTTGTGAAGACTAGTACCAACATGAAATGTGGTGTGTGAGGACTAGTACCAACATGAAACGTGGTGTGTGAGGACTAGTACCAACATGAAATGTGGTGTGTGAGGACTAATACCAACATGAAACGTGGTGTGTGAGGACTAGTACCAACATGAAATGTGGTGTGTGAGGACTAGTACCAACATGAAACGTGGTGTGTGTGTGGACAAGTACCAACATGAAACATGGTGTTTGTGGACTAGTACCAACATGAAACGTGGTGTGTGAGGACTAGTACCAACATGAAACATGGTGGGTGTGGACTAGTACCAACATGAAACATGGTGTGTGTGGACTAGTACCAACATGAAACATGTTGGGTGTGGACTAGTACCAACATGAAATGTGGTGTGTGAGGACTAGTACCAACATGAAACATGGTAGGTGTGGACAACAGGACTAAGGCAGGAGAAAGTCAATGTGTGTGAAAATTATGTTGCTCGATTAGAGGAAATGTAGTCAAGATTGGCAGGTCCACCAGATATGTAATTGAATCAATTAAGTGTAACAGTAGACACACACACAAACACACACCTTTTACTTTCAGTAAAGGGGCTACTGTATTGTAGGGTGAAGACACTGATAATTACACAGTAACTACGCCATACAGTACAAAGTAATTACAGAGATTTACACCTCTGACACCCCTTCCCTCCCATTTTACAAGCCAAGTGAAAACGAATTCCTGGCAGGTTGTACACACACACACACACACACACACACACACACACACACACACACACACACACACACACACACACACACACACACACACAGACAGACACACACACACACAGACACACACACACACACGTTCTCTCTATCTGTTTCTCGGCACACACTCTTTAAGTTTCCCACTCCCTTTCCCAGTGACCTGTGCTGACCTTGTTCCTACCTCCCGAGGCCGGGCAGGAAGTCGTGCTGAGTGAGTGCTGCTGGGTCTGTCCCAGCTTTTAGCCTCCCAGCCTCCAGGCTCAGCCTCCCAGCCTCTTACACAATGCAGTCTGCCTGGAACAGGGGTCTCCCAGCACCCGCCTCACACTCGTTTGTGAGATGATCAAACCTGGGGAATTGTGGGAGGGGCAGGGAGGCACATCCTGCGTAAAACCGCATCCTGAACAAGCATCACCGTGTCTCACTGTAAATAAATACTCTCTCCTCACACGGCTTCCGTCAACTGTCATTGCCTCGGCTCCAATCACCTTCAAGTCCAAACAGGAAAGCGCAGAGAGGCGAGGGAGATGGCAGATATGAGCTTTAATTTGCTTCTCGCTGCAGTTTCGCCTCGGCGGCGGTGCTTCCTATTCTCCTGCTCCGCCAGCTGCCCGGGGTCTGTCCCGGACCCCTAGCCCTTCCTGTCATCCTTCATTACCGCATCATCCATGGGGAGGTGGCGGCCATAAAGCCGGCAAGTCACCATTAGGTGCAACTCGGACCATTTGTGAAGCACCCGGCACAGACACTTGAGACCAAACACACGGCTCCTGTAGTAGCCTAGAGAGCCTGTAGTGTACAGCAGCACAGGGCCAGCTGACTGCCTTACTAACTGCTAATCCCCTAAGCATTATCAGATCTACAGCTGAACAACAGAGTATGACAGAGGCAACAACGGAGACATGACAACAAGCTCATCGTTGACAAATTGCTTTCTGTTGAACTGCAGACAGGCTAAACGCGCGATTATCTTACAAACTGAAGGGGTGTTATAAGGCAGCACATACTTCATGATGATGAACTCAACACATTACATAACAGTGGGGTACACAAGAAAATATAAAACATCTACTACATCCACACTAAATATCATCTACTCTAAATATCGTGTTTATCTACAGTGCCTTCAGAAAGTATTCACACCCCTTGAATTTTTCAACATTTTGTGGTGTTACAGCCTGAATTTCAAATGTAACACATTTAGATTTTTTTGTCACTGGCCTACACACCATACCCCATAATGTCAAAGTGGAATTTTGTTTTTCGAAATGTTTACAAATGAATAAAAAATTTAAAGAGGAAATGTCTTGAGTCAAAAAGTATTCAACCCCTTTGTTATGGAAAGCCTACATAAGTTCAGGAGTAAACATTTGCTTAAATAGTCACATTATACGTTGCATGGACTCTGTGTACAATAACAGGGTTTAACATGATATTTGAATTACATCATCTCTGTACCCCACACATACAATTATCTGTAAGGTCCCTCAGTCGAGCAGTGAATTTCTACCACAAAGACCAGGGATGTTTTCTAATACCTCGCAAAAAAGGGCAGCTATTGGTAGATTAATAAAAACAAAAAAGCAAACATTAAATATCCCTTTGAGCCTGGTGAAGTTATTAATTACACTTCGATGGCGTATCAATACACCCAGTCACTACAACGATGCAGGCCTCCTTCCAACTCAATTGTTGGAGAAGAAGGAAACCACTCAGGGATTTCACCATGAGGCCAATGGTGACTTTAAAACAGTTAGAGAGTTCTATGGCTGTGATAGGAGAAAACTGAGAATGGATCAACAACATTGTAGATACTCCACAATACTAACCTAATTGATAGAGTGAAAAGAAGGAAGCCTGTGCAGAATACAAATATTATATATATATATATATATATATATATATATATTAGAGGTTGACCGATTAATCAGAATGGCCGATTAATTAGGGCCGATTTCAAGTTTTCATAATTGGAAATCGGTAGTTTTGGGCGCCGATGTTGCAGATTTCTACATTTGTTATACCTTTATTTAACTAGGCAAGTCAGTTAAGAACACATTCTTATTTTCAATGACAGCCTAGGAACGGTGGGTTAACTGCTTTGCTCAGAGGCAGAACGACAGATTTTCACCTTATCAGCTCAGAGGATCCAATCTTGCAACCTTACAGTTAACTAGTCCAACGCTATAACCACCTGCCTCTCGTTGCACTCCACAAGGAGACTGCCTGTTACGCGAATGCAGTAGAAGCCAAGGTAAGTTGCTAGCTAGCATTAAACTTATCTTATAAAAAACAATCAATCAATCCTAATCACTAGTTATAACTAAACATGGTTGATGATATTACTAGTTTATCTAGCTAGTCCTGCGTTGCATATATTCGATGCAACGCTGGGGGACGATTTAACAAAAGCGCATTTGCGAAAAAAGCACAATCGTTGGACGACTGTACTTAACCATAAACACCAATGCCTTTCTAAAAATCAATACACAGAAGTATATATTTTTTTTACCTGCATATTTAGCTAAAGGAAATCCAGGTTAGCAGGCAATATTTACCAGGTGAAATTGTGTCACTTCTCTTGTGTTCATTGCACGCAGAGTCAGGGTATATGTAACAGTTTGGGCAGCCTGGCTCATTGCGAACTAATTTGCCAGAATTTTACGTAATTATGACAGAACATTGAAGGTTGTGCAACGTAACAAGAATATTTAGACTTAGGGATGCCACCCATTAGATAAAATACCGAATGGTTCCGTATTTCACTGAAAGAATAAACGTTTTGTTTTCTAAATGATAGTTTCCGGATTCGACCATATTAATGACCAAAGGCTTGTATTTCTGTGTGTTATCATGTTATAACTAAGTCTATGATTTGATAGAGCAGTCTGACTGAGCGATGGTAGGCAACAGCAGGCTCGTAAGCATTCATTCAAACAGCACTTTAATGCGTTTTGCCAGCAGCTCTTCGCAATCACAGTGCTGTTTATGACTTCAAGCCTATCAGCCTAATGGCTGGTGTAACCGATGTGAAATGGCTAGCTAGTTAGCGGGGTGCGCGCTAATAGCGTTTCAAACGTCACTCGCTCTGAGACTTAGAGTAGTTATTCCCCTTGCTCTGCAAGGGCCGCGGCTTTTGTGGAGCGATGGGTAACGCTGCTTCGAGTGTGGCAGTTGTCGATGTGTTCCTGTTAGGAGCCCAGGTAGGGGCGAGGAGAGGGACGGAAGCTATACTGTTACACTGGCAATACTATAGTGCCTATAAGAACATCCAATAGTCAAAGGTACTGTATATGGAATACAAATGGTATAGAGAGAAATAGTCCTAAAAATACTATATTAACTACAACCTAAAACCTCTTACCTTGGAATATTGAAGTCTCATATTAAAAGGAACCACCAACTTTTATATGTTCTCATGTTCTGAGCAAGGAACTCAAATGTTAGCTTTTTTACATGGCACATATTGCACTTTTACTTCTCCAACACTTTGAAACCAAATTGAACATGTTTCCTTATTTATTTGAGGCTAAATAGATTTTTATTGATGTATTATATTAAGTTAAAATAAGTGTTCATTCACTATTGTTGTAATTGTCATTATTACAAATAAAGAAATAAAAATCGGCTGATTAATCGGTATCGGCTTTTTTTGGTCCTCCAATAATCGGTATCACCGTTGAAAAATCATAATCGGTCGACCTCTAATATACAGTGCCTTGCGAAAGTATTCGGCCCCCTTGAACTTTGCGACCTTTTGCCACATTTCAGGCTTCAAACATAAAGATATAAAACTGTATTTTTTTGTGAAGAATCAACAACAAGTGGGACACAACCATGAAGTGGAACGACATTTATTGGATATTTCAAACTTTTTTAACAAATCAAAAACTGAAAAATTGGGCGTGCAAAATTATTCAGCCCCCTTAAGTTAATACTTTGTAGCGCCACCTTTTGCTGCGATTACAGCTGTAAGTCGCTTGGGGTATGTCTCTATCAGTTTTGCACATCGAGAGACTGAAATTTTTTCCCATTCCTCCTTGCAAAACAGCTCGAGCTCAGTGAGGTTGGATGGAGAGTTCTTTCCACAGATTCTTGATTGGATTCAGGTCTGGACTTTGACTTGGCCATTCTAACACCTGGATATGTTTATTTTTGAACCATTCCATTGTAGATTTTGCTTTATGTTTTGGATCAATGTCTTGTTGGAAGACAAATCTCCGTCCCAGTCTCAGGTCTTTTGCAGACTCCATCAGGTTTTCTTCCAGAATGGTCCTGTATTTGGCTCCATCCATCTTCCCATCAATTTTAACCATCTTCCCTGTCCCTGCTGAAGAAAAGCAGGCCCAAACCATGATGCTGCCACCACCATGTTTGACAGTGGGGAGGGTGTGTTCAGGGTGATGAGCTGTGTTGCTTTTACGCCAAACATAACGTTTTGCATTGTTGCCAAAAAGTTCCATTTTGGTTTCATCTGACCAGAGCACCTTCTTCCACATGTTTGGTGTGTCTCCCAGGTGGCTTGTGGCAAACTTTAAACAACACTTTTTATGGATATCTTTAAGAAATGGCTTTCTTCTTGCCACTCTTCCATAAAGGCCAGATTTGTGCAATATACGACTGATTGTTGTCCTATGGACAGAGTCTCCCACCTCAGCTGTAGATCTCTGCAGTTCGTCCAGAGTGATCATGGGCCTCTTGGCTGCATCTCTGATCAGTCTTCTCCTTGTATGAGCTGAAAGTTTAGAGGGACGGCCAGGTCTTGGTAGATTTGCAGTGGTCTGATACTCCTTCCATTTCAATATTATCGCTTGCACAGTGCTCCTTGGGATGTTTAAAGCTTGGGAAATCTTTTTGTATCCAAATCCGGCTTTAAACTTCTTCACAACAGTATCTCGGACCTGCCTGGTGTGTTCCTTGTTCTTCATGATGCTCTCTGCGCTTTTAACGGACCTCTGAGACTATCACAGTGCAGGTGCATTTATACAGAGACTTGATTACACACAGGTGGATTGTATTTATCATCATTAGTCATTTAGGTCAACATTGGATCATTCAGAGATCCTCACTGAACTTCTGGAGAGAGTTTGCTGCACTGAAAGTAAAGGGGCTGAATAATTTTGCACGCCCAATTTTTCAGTTTTTGATTTGTTAAAAAAGTTTGAAATATCCAATAAATGTCGTTCCACTTCATGATTGTGTCCCACTTGTTGTTGATTCTTCACAAAAAAATGCAGTTTTATATCTTTATGTTTGAAGCCTGAAATGTGGCAAAAGGTCGCAAAGTTCAAGGGGGCCGAATACTTTCGCAAGGCACTGTATATATATATATATATATATGCTAATCTTGTTTGCAACAAAGCAATAGAGTAATTCTGCAAAAAATGTGGCAAAGCAATTCACTTTTTGCCCAGAATACAAAGTCTTATGTTTGGGGCAAATCCAATACAACACCTTACTGAGTACCACTCATATTTTCAAGCATAGTGGTGGCTGCGTCATGTTATGGGTATGCTTGTATTCATTAAGGACTGGGGAGTTTTCAGGTAAAAAAATAAACATAATAGAGCTAAGCACAGTCAAAATCCTAGAGGAAAACCTGGTTCCGTATGCTTTCCACCAGACACTAGGAGATTAATTCACCTTTCAGCAGGACAATAACCTAAAACACAAGGCAAAATCTACACTGGAGCTGCTTATCAAGAAGACAGTGAGTGGGTGAGTTCCAGTTTTGACTTAAATAATTTTTAAAATAATAATGGCCAAATGTTGCACAATCCAGGTGTGGAAACCCAGAAAAACTCACAGCTGTAATCTCTGCAAAAGGTGCTTCTACAAAGTATTGACTCAGGGATGTGAATACTTATATAATACAAGATATTTCTGTATTTAATTTTCAATACATTTGCTAAAATTTCTAAAAACATGTTTTCACTTTGTCATTATGGGGTATTGTGTGTAGACTGGTGAGAGAAAAACATATATTTAATCAAATTTGAATTCAGGCTGCATGTAATAAGTCAAGGGGGTATAAATACTTGACTTGAAAAAGCTCCATTTGGTTCTATTTTATTATCAGACTCTGAAACAAACACATCAACACAATGGCTGTCCTAATCCAGCTCTTGCTTAAGGGGTGAGAGCTTCCAGGCCTTCCGTCCCTCAAACACTCCCTACATTATTTTATTATACTTGAAAATTGCATGCAGCTGCTGACTCCAGCCTATTGCTGTTCTGCCTAGTCTTATAGCATTGCCCCCCAGGCTTGAAAAATCATTCAGTTACTGATCATACATGAGTGGCTATAAAGCTGCCCTGTGTGTGTATGTGTGAGTGTGCAAAATTATGGATAGCTGAAAGTGTCTTACAATGACCCATTTTCTGGTGACGCCTGACAGTTTTTGACAACTATTTTAAATCTTTATGGTTATGCACTATTTTGATGGCCAGAAAACAGTGGAATACAAAATATGCCATTCAGTTACTTCTATACAAAATCTAAAAGTAGTTTTGCCCAATTTGACTTTTCAACTGTGGTCTTATGTCATCACTCCTCAACATAGAGGGAAGACAGGACAGCAGCAGAGAGACAACAGGAGAGGTACATCATTATTTCCACACAAATCATTGGTAAAGCCAGGCACGTGAAACAATCCACTCCATAGGTATAATGCTATGCAGGACCACAACACACTGAGTGAGTGAGTGATCTAAATGCAGTGTTTAGCTCCATCTGGATCCATGGCCGAGTATTTTGACATCTTATCAGGAATCGGTTGAGCGGTGATTAAGCTAGGTTACTGATCTGATGAGGCCCGCCTGCTCTCTACAGTGGCAGTAGCGTTTAGTGGGCCGTATGTTGAGCTGCTGTTAAATGTGTGTTAAGTTCTGCCATCCCAGTCAGGTGGCTACAGGCTTCACCACACAGTGTTCAGTCCACGCCTGTGGAGCAGACACATGACTATAATGGTAACGTCTCACTGAGCACGCCTCGGCCTGTCCAAGGGCGTTGTTTGGGAGAGTGTATGCATACAGTATGTCCGTATGTTTGTGTATGTGTGTGGGAGAGGGAGCCCTATATCCTGAGGATTCGTAGTTGTTGTTCATTTCCTGTTCAGTGACAAAATGAGCACATAAAGGCTAAACGGCACTCTTCCCTGGCCTTTAACCACATCACAGTAGTTTTCCACTAACCACAGATAATTATACAATTAAAACAATTTTATGTGTCTATCTGTCAAACTGATCTAATTTGCCATTAGAATGACACTAGAGCAATGAGGACTCGCTCTCTCTTTCCCTGAGCAAAACCCGTCTCCTCTCTATCACATGACTAGGGAGAAACATCTGCAACAGAGAAAAACACTAACTGAGCTGTGAGGAATAGGAGGTCTACTTGTTAAGCAGGATGTTAGTGAATAAAGCAGGACCCGGTGGCATTCAGTGTGACCCATAGTTTTCATAGGGCCACAAGGAAATGGAGAGGTTCAGTTGACTGTTGGTTTAAATTAACCTTCAGTTGCTGAGAGAAAAGGACCTGAGTGACATTAGTATTTTCTAAGACAATACTCCTTTATGCATGTCGTACTTGACATCAATGATTCATTATGACAAAGAAAAGCAGAGCTGAACAAATAAGTCATAAATTAAAGGTCAATACTGACTGGCATTGTGGGATAAATCAAAATTCACACATGATTGTGATCATTTCACAAAACAGCAACTGTTGACTATGCATTTGAAAGCAAACCTACAGAGAAAGGAAATAGAAGATACATTTATTATATCCATTATTTCTCTAAATATGTGTTCCTTATATATTGCCCTTACATATGGGCAACATATTAAAGGAAAAGTGACTGTTGCGATCCAGTGACTGTGTGCGAGTGTGGAAACTGCAGTCTGTATCAGGGCCAGAAGAGTGACCTCCCTCTGGGCCAGCAGATTGAGCCCTGCCCCCCAGCCTGCAGCCGGAGAGGGTGTGAGGGACAGTGGGTGGGAGGAGGCTCAGAAGACCTTGACCTGGAAATCCTACCTCTCTCCCAGTCTACCCACTGAGGACAAGGAACTCAGATAGGAACTCCTTTTCAAGAAGTTAAAGGAAAATGTGTGTCTGCCCAGCCCGGTATGCCTGTGTCTAACCGGTCTCAACCACAATGGAAATCCTTTTATGTTTATGGGTGATCTTAATGAGGATACAAACCCATTAGGTTTCAGACCTGCCATAGAGGAGCTCTGTGGTATTAGCCATGAACAAGTGCACCATCAGCACAGAGAGAGAACAGTATTTTATGGCAACAGATCACTGACTCAAGCCATTGGCCACAGAGACCACAAATGAGGCGTTAAGTGTAGCGGCACAGCAGCGGAGAAGGGTAGATAGATGGAGAGATGTGCCCTTCTTCTCCTCCCATCCATGCATGTGTCCGCTCTCCCTATTTCCACTCCTCCCTAAACCAGTCTCTCTCTCTCTCTCCCCCCTCCCTCTCCCTCTATACTCCATTTCACATTTACATCAAAACATGTGGAAGAGGCCCACAATGCACTGCAACTAAATAACAACTGTCACCTAGAGTATAATTCATTAAACCAATGTTAATGTTGTCTTCCTCTAATGTCATTTGTATAATTGAAATTTAATTCTCCAACAATATTTGGGGAGAATTTTAATTGACGTTTGCTGTAATGAATTGTTGGGCAGAGACCAAGGCACAGGCACAGAGAAGTTTAAAAAACGCATCCTGACATAGAGATTGAGAAAGAGAGGCGGAGTGGCAAGGCGAGGAGAGGGGCCTGCTGGGACGGTTTCATCATCACCGCCACCCCCCTGCTGATGGGATGGGGGAGGGAGGGGGGGGCGATAGACTCTTCTTCACAGTCTGAGATTTAATTGCACACAGATTCCATTACCTCCGCACAAATGTCACGTTCACTTCTGATCAGGGGCAAGGCAGGCGCTGGCAGCCAGCCAGACAACAGTGCAGAAAGTATTCAGCCAATCAGAGCACCCACTGCAGACAGGGGAGAGGGACAGGGAGAGAATGCCAAAGATATTAAAAACAAAGGATTGTCATAAACAAAGCTGCCGACGCTGCTACGACCGGTGTACTATGCATCATTTAGGGAGTGAAGTGATATCTTTTGTTTTGATTGCTACTTTTCATTGAATTGAATTGACCATAAGGTGATCATTTAGAATGATAAGGTCAAAAAAATGAAAGGCTGCCATCTATATGGTGGTATTCTGTAGATGTTTGTGAAATACATGTTCTGCATTTTCAAATTTAATGTTAGAAATCTAACCCTAAAACTTCTTCAAAACACAATTGGTAAAACAACAAAAACACCATATGTTTAGCATAATGTCTAATTAAAGTCACTATTCAAGATTTACATTTACATTAAAACTCCATACATACAGTTGAAGTCGGAAGTTTACATACACTTAGGTTGGAGACATCAAAACTAGTTTTTCAACCACTCCACAAATTTCTTGTTAACAAACTTTAGTTTTAGCAAGTCGGTTAGGATATTTTTCCAACAACTGTTTACAGACAGATTATTTCACTTATAATTTACAGTATCACAATTCCAATGGGTCAGAAGGTTACATACACTAACTCGACTGTGCCTTTAAACAGGTTGGAAAATTCCAGAAAAGGATTTCATGGCTTTAGAAGCTTCTGATAGGCAATTTGACATAATTTGAGTCAATTGGAGGTGTACATGTGGATGTATTTCAAGGCCTACCTTCAAAATCAGAGCCTCTTTGCTTGACATCATGGGAAAATCAAAAGAAATCAGCCAAGACCTCAGAAAAAAAATTGTAGACTTCCACAAGTTTGGTTCATCCTTGGGAGCAATTTCCAAACGCCTGAAGGTACCAAGTTCATCTGTACAAACAATAGTACGCAAGTATAAACACCATGGGACCACGCAGCCGTCATACCGCTCAAGAAGGAGATGCGTTCTGTCTCCTAGAGATGAACGTACTTTGGTGCAAAAAGGGCAACTTAATCCCAGAACAACAGCAAAGGACCTTGTGAAGATGCTGGAGTAAACAGGTAAAAAATAATCTATATCCACAGTAAAACGAGTCCTATATCAACATAACCTGAAAGGCCGCTCAGCAAGGAAGAAGTCACTGCTCCAAAATCACCATAAAAAAGACAGACTACGGTTTGCAACTGCACATGGGGACAAAGATCATACTTTTTTGGAGAAATGTCCTCTGTTCTGATGAAACAAAAATAGAACTGTTAGGTCATAATGTCCATTGTTATTTTTGGAGGGAAAAGGGGAGGCTTGCAAGCCGAAGAACACCATCCAAACCGTAAAGCACAGGGGTGGCAGCATCATGTTGTGGGGGTGCTTTGCTGCAGGAGGGACTGGTGCACTTCACAAAATAGATGGCATCTTGAGGCAGGAAAATATGTGGATATATTGAAGCAACATCTCAGGATATCAGTCAGGAAGTTAAAGCTTGGTTGCAAATGTGTCACACCCTGACCGTAGAGAGCCTTTTTATTCTCTATTTGGTGAGGTCAGGGTGTGACTAGGGTGGGCAATCTATGTTTTCTATTTCTTTGTTGGCCGGGAATGGTTCCCAATTAGAGGCAGCTGTCTATCGTTGTCTCTGATTGGAGATCATACTTAGGCAGCCTTTCCCACCTGTAGTTTGTGGGATCTTGTTTTGGTACTGTGCTGTTTAGCAATACGAAACTTTACGTTTCGTTTGTATTTTGTTTTTTTTTCGGTGTTCATAAAGAAAGATGTACGCCCTACCACGCTGCCCCTTGGTCCGATCCTTCCTTCAACGAGCATGACAAAATGGGTCTTCCAAATGGTCAATGACCCCAAGCATACTTCCAAAGTTGTGGCAAAATGGCTTAAGGACAACAAATTCAAGGTATTGGAGTGGCAATCACAAAGCCCTGACCTCAATCCTACAGAAAATTTGTGGGCAGAACTGAAAACGCATGTGCGAGCAAGGAGGCCTACAAATCTGACTCAGTTACACGAGCTCTGTCAGGAGGAATGGGACAAAATTCACCCAACTTATTTTGGAAAGCTTGTGGAAAGCTACCCAAAACATTTGAGCCAAGTTAAACAATTTAAAGGCAATGCTACCAAATACTAATTGAGTGTATGTAAACTTCTGACCCACTGGGAATGTGATGACAGAAATAAAAGCTGAAATAAATCATTCTCTCTACTATTATTCTGACATTTCACATTCTTAAAATAAAGTGGTCCTAACTGACCTAAAACAGGGACTTTTTACTAGGATTAAATGTTGGGAATTGTGAAAAACTGAGTTTAACTGTATTTGGCTAAGGTGTACGTAAATTTCCCACTTCAACTGTAAGTAGTAATATTTTCCGCAATGCATCTAAGTATTCAATTAAAACTTGCTAATTTGAATAAAATAGGAACATCATATTTTCAACAAAGTTCTTGATAAATTTAGCCGACACATTATTTGTAAGACATTCCGATTAGTTGTTTCATTATTCAAAGTCATAATGCAATTTGGTCAAATAAAATAGTTTTCAATTATTAGCCTGAACAATTAACAGTTCATGAAAATACTTTTGAGTATGTGTTGGTATCTAGTTTAACCTAATTATAATAAGATGCTAATTAGCCTAACAAGTTAAATCTCACTATGCTGCAGTCTTCTAGTTCACAGAGGCAGAGAACATTTGGAATAAAACTGACATCTGAAGTAGATAAGAGTAAGGAAGTGCTTATACCGTGTTCACTTGTGTAGGAAAGACTGGCGTTCCATTCTTCCAATGAAAATTCAACTCAGGGTCTTCAGAGGCGGGACCATCAGGAGTTCACAGATGACACTATTTAGGTATGAGAAGGACAGAAGAGAGGGTTGTCACTAGTTACCAAAGTCATAATTTTGTCTAAACCCTGCCTATTTCTACAAAGTATCTTCTTAAAATTAGATTTGAAATCTTAACCTTAACCTTTCTACATTAATTATCCTAACCTGCTGCGTTAGTTCTCCTAAACCTGCTACGAAAAGTACATTCTGACAAAAGCTGTATCCCTTTAAGACAAAACTCAGTTCACTTAACCCACATCAACAGGAGTGGCATTATCAGAGGGAAAATTAAACGTGATCAGCTACAACCACACATATTTTACATGCGTTATGACGCACTGATTCCAGTTGTCATCTCCTGGCCTAAATACATAGTCATCTCACTGTTTTCATCTTTACAAAGACAGATTAGTATGACTAATATTTAACACTATCTCACAATTGCATAATGCGGTGATGATGCTGCTGATGTAAATGTCAGCGTTAACAAAATAACAATGTGTACAACCACAGAAATCTGACTCCCCCGGAACGCTGTATGTTCTCAGTGACATATTGACCTATAAACCTGCACCATTGTGTGTGAGCTCTGTCTGAAAGTAATCTGGATTTTGCAAGGCCATTTTCTGAACACCATTCTGAAAATTCAGTCAGTTCCAAAATTACAATTGTGAACTTGGTCATCGACAGACCTAAAAATCAATACCAGATAATAATGGCCTCTTTACATGCTGTACTTGTTGAAGTATTAATTCATAAGACAACAACATGTCTGTCTGTCTCTGTGTGTGTGTGCAACTAGCTCTCACAGTTTCACGTCAGAATTCAAAGTTCATTCATGTTTCTCAAACTTGAATTTCTTAAATGTTTAAGGTTAAGTTAAGGCATTAACTCCAAAATCTTAAAGTTAGGCATTAACTCAGAATGGTTAAGGTTTGGCTTAAAACAAAAATCTCAAACACAACTTTCTTTCGCTGGATTCGACCTTGCAACTTATCCACCATCCCCGTCCACAACACCCTAGGTAAAACCTAGTGGCCGGTTTCTATGTAATCTTCAGACATCATCAGAAATGGATGAACGTTGAATACTGACTTGTATCACGGGTGACCTGGATGTGCGTTCGAGCGTGTGTCGGTCTATTTATATCTTTAGACCTATCTGTTTATGGCATGAATGTATAATGCATATTTTTTTCCCCATCGGCAGAACAGAAGAAGGAGATCCAGAACCATTAATTGAGCTTGTCTATGAGAGACAGTGCCAAAACACCAAACATATAACTCTGACTCTCTCTCTGTAGAGCACTAGTGTGTAGAGGCCCCAAACCATACACAACAAACCCCAGGCCCGCCCCATAATTCATGAGTGTGGAATTTGGCTAACCCCATTAACGCGGCGTTGTTTCCACAGCCAGATCACATTCCTCTGCCCGCCATCAGCCTCTGAACGGCCCCTGATAAGACCCTTCTGATTACCCGTCTGCATGCCTGTCATTATAGGGCGGCAGGTAGATTAGTAGTTAATAGTGCTGAGCCAGTAACCAAAAGGATGCTAGTTTGAATCCCTGAGCAGACTCAGTGAAAAATCTGTCGATGTACCCTTGAGTGAGGCACTTAACCCTAAATTGCTCTGAATAAGAGTGTCTGCTGAATTGTAAATGACTCCCAAAAATATGTTTATCCCAATAGACCGGCTTCACCCATCTGAATCTATGGCTGCACCATGGTGGCTCCACCTTGCTCAAAAAGGAAAGACTTGGGAAAAGAGTACCACCATGCAGACTTTACAATGGTAAGAGTTGATGAGATCATTCGAAAGAGATTGGATTTATGCATGGTCTCATATAAGGGATCTGAAGAAAGATTAAAAGTACTTCAATTTTGAAATGAGGTACCCCACTTTTATTTCACTTCGAAAATGAGCACTTAAAAAGTGATGGTTTAGTTTAAAGATGTGCTACTGCTTTCCATCCATAAAATGAAACAAACAACCAAGCCCTGTAAGATACAGTACGATATCTTCACAGTCATTTTCACAGCGGCAACATCAAATAGACAGATACAACAGCTAAGTTATTCTTCAATTGTGGACTTCCACACAGCAGCTGCTCAACACACAACCTTCAGCTTTAGAAACATGTGGTTTTAATCTCTCCTTTTGACCCAAATTACAGTCCTTGTCAGTTTCAAAAGGAACTTGTAACCAGACACTTTAAAATATACTGAACAAAAATATAAATGCAACATGCAACAATATCAAAGATTTTACTGAGTTTACAGGTCATATGAGGAAATCAGTGAACTGAAATAAATGTATTAGGCCATAATCTATGGATTTCACATGACTGGAAATACAAATATGCATCTGTTGGTACCTGAGGAACAAGGGGCCTCACAATGGGCCTCAGGATCTCATCATGGTATTTTTTTGCATTCAAATTGCTATCGATAAAATGCAATTCAGTTTGATGTCTGTAGCTTGTCCCTGCCCATACCATAACCTCACCACCACCATGGGGCACTCTGTTCACAACGTTGACATTAGCAAACCGCTCACCCACACAACGCCATACACATGGTTTGTGGTTGTGCGGCTGGTTGGATGTACTGCCAAATTTTACTAAAACAACATGTGGCATTTAGAGTGGCCTTTTGTTGTCCCCAGCACAAGGTGCACCTGTGTAATAATCATGTTGTTTAATCAGCTTCTTGATATGCTACACCTGTCAGGTGGATGGATTATCTTGGCCATAGGAGAAATGCTCACTAACAGGGATGTAAACAAATTTGTGCACAAAATTTGAGATATATCAACTTTTGTGCATATTTTATTTCAGCTCATGAAACATGGGACCAACACTTTATATGTTGCGTTCATATTTTTGCTCAGTGTAGTTTGTTACTTATTTGTGTGTCATGTTTCCAACCGAACTGACAACAAACTTTTGGCAAAGGTCTTTGTTCTACCCAGGTTCATGAAACATCAGACTGGATGGGGACAAGGACAACCTACTCCACCTACTCTACCTCATCAATATCTAATACACAGAGGACACCACAGTCAACGGGATGTCAAATCACACACAAATAAGAAACCCATTGGCAAAATACCGAAACATTATAGATGGGACCGAATAGCATGTCTTCAATAGCGTTTGGTTGCCTTAGAATCCTGTCTATGTCGAACACAGTCAACAGAGCCTGCAACTCTGAGAGTCATTAGGTAGCTAGCAGGGCTTCATCTGACTGTAGAGACAGAACATTGTGGCTGGATCGAATCAATGGCTTGACCCATTAAGTCACAGCACTCCCAGTACCTCATCTAATAAGAGCCGGGCTTGGGGAGCACCCCTGACTGACCCATGCTGCTGGGGACAATTATAAGAGAGTGGTCTATCAGCACCGACACCCACTTGCCCAGGCAGCGCAAAGGCAAGAAGGAGATCCACATGATTTAAACTCCTCCCTAAGACGTGCTGACAAGGTTAGAGGGTCAACGCCGACATTAACAGGTCAGTGTGTGGCCCACTTGGGAACAATTACTCCCAGACACAACTAAGTGGACACTTGATTGAACACGACGGAGGCAGGGCACACTTCCCACAGATAACAATCCCCAGAGCCATTTAGGATAAAAAGCCGTTGTGATACAGCCTTTAGGGGCAAAATTCATCCTCCATTTCCCTTTTAAAAGAATGTGAGCATGTGATAGAAAGCCATTCTCTGGGGGCGATGAGCCTCTGAGCATTAACATTTCTACCAATGCTAATTGCAGATTATGACACACTGACAAACGCAGAGTTTTGGACTTTTACATTGGGTCAAGCCAAAAGCCAAAAGGTCTCAAGGCTTCAACCCAAATGATAGATGTTCAGTTTGAAACCAATGCAATCCAAATATCTACGTTTAGATGTTTATTTTATATAGCAGACGCTGTTATCCAGAGCGACTTACAGCTAGTGCGTTCATCTTAAGATAGCTAGGCAGGACAACCATATATCTCAGTCATAGTAAGTACATTTTTCTTCAATAAATTAGCTATCAGTAACGTCAGTGCAAGTAGGGAAAAAAGTAAAGTGCGAGTGTTAGTTCACGAAAGCCACAGTTGTTGGGCTATTTTAAAGAATTTGGGTTATGTTGTTGAGGCATTAACAGACATGTTCATTAAATGTGTGTAGATCTGCCGTTGTTGCATTGTCTGTTTTTCCCTTTTTTATCTGACCTTTGACCTACTGACAGTTTGACCCTCCTCCCACCACAATGAGTAAAACTTTTCCCCTCCCGGTACAGCTGGTGTCTTATCCACTAACACTCCCCAGATCTAGGGAGATTAATGTCACAACTCAACAACAAATAGTTTATGCATTTCATCATATTGAGTGGGTTTAACATTTTTTTTATTTTTTTTACAAACAGATGTGTAGGCCAACATCTTGCAGATAAAGAACTGCTCGTGGTAACATACATCTCTGTGTAAAGCGGTCACTCTAGACTTTTCATGCACAAGCATGGCTTATCGATCTACAAACACATGTTCCCAATTTGCATAAGCTGTGTGTTGGTTGAGGTATTGTTTTTTGTACATTGTTTATTTATTTCTCTCTCTCGCTGAAAATCAGTTCCACATTGTCCTCCCTCTGCAGCGGGCTAAAGCAGCTGTTGGCTGTTAGTGGCTGCAGACGACACAATTCACCACTTCTCCAGGAGGAGAAATCGAGACAGAGTGCACCACAGCTGCAGCTGATGAGAGCCGGTATAAAAGTTTGGCAGACAGAGAGAGGAGATGGAGGATGAGAGAGACAGAAAGTGGGAGAGAGAGTGTGGATGAGAGAGAAAGAGCGAGAGAGAAAGTGAGAGAGAGAGAGCAGGAGAAAGCCCAGGCATTGTCTTCCACACTCATGTTCCAGAAATAGAATGGCTTTTTTCATAAGATGGTAGAAAAATCACTTTATCTGACTGAGAGCCCAGTGGACTATCCCATTACAGGCCCATCTTCATCACAGGCACTTCCCCTCTCCACGACAGAGGAGCAGGAGGCCGGGTGAGCAAGAAGTGGAGGATCCAGGAAGCCATGCTTTAGCACAGAGGAAACAATCTGAGGCGGAGGATGTCTACCTTCTATCTCTCTCTCCAGCTCCGCTCATTAACTGGGCTCCTTTCCAATTCGTTTAGGACCCCTGAGATACAACCTTCCCCCAGAATTTACCGAAATGACACAACATTAGCAGATTTGCATATGCAAAACTGTGGAAGCAACAGGATCTCCTGCTCAATTGACCTATTGGTTGTTGTGGCAGCAGAGTTATTCCCGGGGACGATTTTGTAACCAAGTGGGCGTCATGTGAATACCATCTGGGTACCACTTACTTAAAGCTGGCAGAAGTCCCGTGGCAACCAGCCTGGCAATGAGAAGGAAGGGAATAAATTGCATAATTTACTTAACATCCATTTGCCGTTGTGCCCGTTAAAAACCCATGACTAAATAATGTGGTTATTTCGGCTGCCAGTTACCGCTGTACATAGGACAAACAGTGCAACTGTCAAAGGGCTGATGAACGAGGTATCACTGATACATGAAATCACATTTACAGAAAGTGTATTAAAAAACCTCAATCCATTTACTCCAATGAAATGTCCAAGTGTTATGTACAACACACCACCCATAAACAGACAATAAACACATTGTAATTATAATGCCAACTCTTTAATTATGTGGGCCATTTGGGGATGGTCAAAATCACTAATTGTGATGTGAATGGATGGGGGGGGCACATAAGGAGATCAAGCCTCAAGCCCAGAGAGAACCATATTCCCTATTCTCCTAGCGTGTTAAAAAGCAGACAATTCAATTGGCATGGTTCCAAAGAAGAAGAGTTCCAAACAACCTAAATCAGGAGGGACAAATTTCATGCAAATCATTTATATGAGCTAAACTAAACTGTAAGAAAGCCTAACGCATCTAAGTTTTCACATAATGAAGGATTCAGAGTGAAAATAATAACTGGACCCATTATTACCTAGCTAACAGGTCAAGGACACAAACATTTCCCCCTTTCTTAGAAAGTCAATATAAAGTCTTTCAAAATTATTAGTGTAATTGACTACTGAGACGGTATTCAATAAATAAGTTGGTACATCTAACATGTCCAAGCAAGAATGAATGCTTTGAAATATTTTGATATGCAACCTAATCCAGTAATTGTCAAGAATTAGGCTATTTTTGTTATATTTTACTGTCAAAATAGGACTCCAGATTTTTGTTGTTGTTGAATAGAGATACATTTGCGTTCATCTTTATGTACACTAATTTTATATATAGGCCTAATTCTTAGAACTTAAAACTCAAAACACATTAGCTAGATCGCTAACATCTACTGCTAGCCATGTATTAATCTAACAGTAAATTGAATGTCCTAACATAACTTAGCATAACACGCTCCATATTTCAAAGCCATATCAGATATCTTGACTGCAAAACAGTGTACTCTGAGATCAATAATAATATCCACATGAAGCTGAGACCCTCCTCTTTTTAATATGGACAACTAGTTGCTTCCAAGTTTTTCCCCGCAATTGCATTTTTAAATGTTATAAGATCACGAGGGAAGCACAACGGGGGAGTGTGAGAGGCTCGCTCATTACAGAAGCCTGCCAATGTGAAACAGACACTTTTATTACAGCAATCATGACAATGCACTTTACAGTTGAACAAATTAATGGTTTTATCTGCCCAAAAAAATAGGACTTTTTGATTGAGGTGACCAGGTAGAATGTGTAGCTTGCACAAGTGCGACCAAATAAATGTTTTACTCACACAGCCAAGTCAAAGGGTCGCAAAATGCAACTAAATGGTTGCAGTCTGAAGCCCTGCAGGTGATCTAGACTAATAATGTCAACTACAGAGGACCAATGGAAGCTTTAACAAGATCCATCTCCAAAAGTTTTACAATTAAATATAGAGAACATACATGCATCCAAATCTTTGCTCACTAACACTGCTAATTAGCCTGTGTAATATTACACTTGATTACTTAACAGATACCTTGCCTCACAGGCCATTAATTGTAAACACATCCATAACAGGAGAGGAATAAAAATACTTTGTGCAATCCATTTTCTGTAAAATATCTACTGGACTGGAAGTCTATCAAAATGTGAAGTGCATATAACAATGGAGCATACGTACACCCAGTGATGCATCATGTCTTCAGTGGGTGAATCATCCAGCAACAACTACAGTCATGTCAGCCTGGTGACGACCTGTCTCTTTTGTTGAAGTGATGTTGAATGGTCGGTTAGCACTCTTGAGGTTTACCGCAATAACATCACAACACGTGACTTCAGTTCCAACAGAATGATCTCACATGGTGGAAAAGGAGAGTCAGCTCCAATGCGATTGGTATGATGGGAGGGTGTGGACCTATTTGGCAGACAGATATAAGCCCTGCCAATCAGAGGTGGATACTAATTAACTGATAATGCCGTCAAAGCCGGTGTTTGGAGGATATAATGGCACATGTGTTAGGCCCGTGATAATATATACTGCAAACACCAGCTTTGAGGGCATTATCACTTTTAAACAACGGGTTACCAACATATTCAAATAATGATTGACATATTTTTATGAATTTATTCTGTATCTATGGACACAACCCACTCAATCGTTTAAAATGTTCTATTGTCATACTGGTTGGCAACGTTCTTATCCCTTGCTTGCTAGCTAGCCAACTACGGCTAACTTACAGTCACGTCAAACAGTGCAGCCAGAACAACAACAAAGTAGCTGCATTTGCATTTTTTAAGCAATTTTCTAGTGACATTTATTTGGATACATCCATAACAACGAGCTAATGAGGTGCAATTTCACCTGGTATAGAAAATGTGCTCTCTCGTCAGGAACCAGCCAACAACACAGCAAACACAATCACTTCAAACTGAATCTGGAAAGACTGCAAACTAGCTGCACTTTTTTTTCATTTGACCTATTTTCTATTGATATTTCTTTGTATAGTATATCCACAAAAAATATGCTGAATCATGAGTTCGACTGGCTGAGAAAAGCTGCATGCCTGTCTGTTTCATCCCGACTCCCGACACGTTCATTACTGTGCGACAGCTGGATCGAATTTATACAAATCTCCGCTGTTGAAAACTAAATGTTAGTCTAAAAGCAATGTGAGATAATGACTGGATGCTTTTTATAGTGGAGATCAAGTTTATAAATTGCTTGGCTGGGCTGATGAGACAGTGGATTGCGCAGTCAGATGGAACAGAGTAAATAGGTATTTTAATGTCATACATTTAGCTGGTGGGAACTTGTGGAATAGACACCTGCTGGAATGCAGTTTCAACCAATCGGCAATTAGGATTAGACCAAACCGTTGTATAGACAAACATAAACAACAGCAATGTATTGGCTACAGAAAGAGTGTAAACTCATTCAGTAGCTAAACAGGTTCCAACAATCAATCTCACCAAGGGATCATATATGTGGTTGGCCCTTTGCTCAACTCCACTTTGAAGAATGACTGCAAACAAAAAGGTCAAATTCCCTGATCCCCCTTTTTTAATTAACCTGTCCATGTGAGGTTCATCCCGCAACCTTATTGTGTTCCACTGGGTCTTTTATGTGAGATCGGCCGCTATAGAGGGAAAAGAGGAGAGGACAGGCGAGATAGAGTGAAATATTGTGAGGGATACTAATCTACCATCCATCTCATATTCTAATGTATCCATTGTGCTCTAAAAAGAGTCTACTCGTCTATTCATTTTATGAGGCATTTACAAAAAAGATGACACTGCAAGAGGTTCACATTGTGATTAAAACTCTTTGAATTAGACCTTCAATCATCACTTACAATTGTGTATACAGTACACAGAAATGCACTTCCGATGCCTAATCCGATTGGACTCTATAATATTAAGTGAAAAGATTGATTTACTCATTTCTAACAATGGTGCTCGCCGCGAAATTGATTAGTCAACATGTTGAAAGCGTGTATATCATGCTCTCATTCACAAATCACAACATGAAAATGGTTTTAGAATAATGTCCAATAACTCACAAGCTTATTTCTCCATCCACAACAAATACATTTTCAACTTTACTGTAGGCCTGTTAGTAAACACAAAGGCAAAACTAGAAATTCTCCCATTGAGTGTGATGCTCTGCTACTGGATAATAACTGTACTGACCCCATTTAGTCGACTGGTTGATTGTTTGGTTAATGGGCTGTTGGTCGACCGAGATGTCTTTAGTCGAGCAGTAGCAAAAAATTATAATACTTTAATGGTGTACAAGACACCTGTTTGATTTGTGCCTGTCTGGATGGACTAATCCATTGTGGAGGCCATGGAGATTGCACAGTCCATAACTAAGATGTGCTACTGAAATTGCATATGGTTCACAGGAGGTTGGTGGAATCAGTGGAAGGGTATCAAATACAACAAACAAATGGTTTCCAGGTGTTTGATACCATTCCATTTGCTCCGTTACAGACATTATTATGAGCCGCTCCTCCCCTCAGCAGCCTCCACTGATATGGTTACATTATGTAAGAACAATGGTGCAACACTAATAAAAAATTATGTTATTTTATAACAAATACGCTTTCTCCTGTGTTGGATAGTGGTCGCAATCTGCGGTTCTGAAACATCAGTGCGCTGTTGAATTAGCGTCTTTTCCTAGACCATGAAACTTAACCAGCATACTGTGCCTTACAAAAGTATTCATCCCCCATGGCGTTTTTCCTATTTTGTTGTATTACAACCTGTAATTTGAATGGATTTTTATTTGGATTTCATGTAATGGACATGAACAAAATAGTCCAAATTGATGAAGTGAAATTAAACAAAAATACTTTTTTCAAAAATAAAAAATATGTATGTTTTCACCCCCTTTGCTATGAAGCCCCTAAATAAGATCTGGTTCAACCCAATTACCTACAGAAGTCACATAAATAGTTAAATAAAGTCCACCTGTGTGCAATCTAAGTGTCACATGATCTGTCACATGATCTCAGTATATATATGCCTGTTCTGAAAGGCCCCAGAGTCTGCAACACCACTAAGCAAGGGGCACCACCAAGCAAGCGGCACCATGAAGACCAAGGAGCTCTTCAAACAGGTCAGGGACAAAGTTGTGGAGAAGTACAAATAAGCGTTGAGTTATAATAAAAATCTGAAAATTTGAACATCCCACGGAGCACCATTAAAACCATTATTAAAAATGGAAAGAATATGGCACCACAACAAACCTGCCAAGAGAGGGACGCCCACCAAAACTCACAGACCAGGCAAGGAGGGCATAAATCAGAGGCAACAAAGAGACCAAATATAACCCTGAAGGAGCTGCAAAGCTCCACAGCGGAGATTGGAGTATCTGTCTACAGGACCACTTTAAGTTGTACACTCCACAGACCTGGGCTTTACGGAAGAGTGGCCAGAAAAAAGCCATTGCTTAAAGTAAAAAATAAGCAAACACATTTGGTGTTTGCCAAAAGGCATGTGGTAGAGTCCACAAACATAGAGCTTTTTTCCCATCAAGAAAAACGATTTTTGCCCATCAAGGAAAACACTATGTCTGGCGTAAACCCAAAACCTCTCATCCCCCCGAGATCCCTATCCCCACAGTGAAGCATGGTGGTGGCAGCATCATGCTGTGGGGATGTTTTTCATCGACAGGGACTGGGAAACTGGTCAGAAATGAATGAATGATGGATGGAGCTAAATACAGGAAAATTGTTGAGGGAAACCTGTTTCAGTTTTCCAGAGATTTGAGACTGGGACGGAGGTTCACCTTCCAGCAGGACAATGACCCTAAGCATGCTGCTAAAGCAACACTTGTGTGGTGGGGAAACATTTAAATGTCTTGGAATGGCCTAGTCAAAGCCCAGACCTCAATCCAATTGAGAATTTGTGGTATGACTCAAAGATTGCTATACACCAGCGGAACCCATCCAACTTGAAGGAGTTGGAGCAGTTTTGCCTTGAAGAATGGGCAAAAATCCCAGTGGCTAGATGTGCCAAGCTTATAGAGACATACCTCAAGAGACATGCTGATGTAATTGTTGCAAAAGGTGGCTGTACAAAGTAATGACTTTGGGGGAGGTGAATAGTTATGCACGCTCAAGTTCTGTTTTTTGTCTAATTTCTTGTTTGTTTCACAATGAAAAATATTTTGCATCTTCAAAGTGGTAGGCATGTTGTGTAAATCAAATGATACAACCCCCCCCAAAATCCATTAATTCCAGGTTGTAAGGCAAACAAATGGGGAAAATGCCAAGGGGAGTGAATAATTTCGCAAGCGACTGTATTGGTGTTGAGCACAATGTGGCAGAGGCAGCAGCAGAGTTAGGAGACAGAAAAACAGCACTTGCCCTAATTGTCTAAGAAAAGTGAGGAGAAAGGAAATTCCAACTTAATTAAGTCTATAATCAACAGCCTACTGTAACTGTTAAATGTGTCTGGCTTTATAAATCATCCAAATATATCTACAGAAATAAGACAGATCCTGCTTTTGTTTGAGTGTTTGTTTAATAATAGCCTACTGATTCCATGCCTCGGCCTCAGGCAACCACAACATGTTGGATAAAAATGTACCGTTCAAAGGTTGGGGTCACTTAGAAATGTCCTTGTTTTTGAAAGAAAAGCACATTTTTTTCCCATTAAAATAGCATCAAATTGATCAGAAATACAGTGTAGACATTGTTAATGTTGCAAATTACTATTGTAGCTGAAAATGGCTGTTTTTTATGGAATATCTACTGTACATAGACATACAGAGGCCAATTATCAGCAACCATCACTCCTGTGTTCCAATGGCACGTTGTGTTAGCTTATCCAAGTTTATCATTTTAAAAGGCTAATTGATAATTTTTGAATGGTAGTGTAGATGTTGCAATTCTTCAGCCATTCCTGAACTTAAGACCAAAAACAAGCTACATTTGGACACTACCAAAACAAATGATCTAATTATCCTGTCTCTTCGCAGAAAAATCTGAAGAGCTGGGATGGTTGTATCCCCCATGTCATGCCCTGACCTTAGAGAGACGTTTTATTTCTCTATTTGGGTGTGATGTGGGGTGGGCATTCTATGTTTTGCATTTCTGTGTGTTTGGCCGAGTGTGGTTCCCAATCAGAGGCAGCTGTCTATCGTTGTCTCTGATTGGGAATCATACTTAGGAAGCCTGTTTTGCCACCTTAGTTGTGGGTAGTTGTCTTTGTTAGTGGCCTGTATAGCCCTAGTAAGCTGCACGTTCATTTTTTGGTGTTTCTTGTTTTGTTGGCGACATTCTTAATAAAGGATTATGTACGCTCACCACGCTGCACCTTGGTCCGGTCATTTCCCTGACGACGATCGTGACACCCCATATATGTATATATATACAGTGGGGCAAAAAAGTATTTATTAGTCAGCCACCAATTGTGCAAGTTCTCCCACTTAAAAAATGAAAGCCGCCTGTAATTTTCATCATAGGTACACTTGTCTTTTATACTGATAACAAGTTCAAACAGGTGCCATTAATACAGGTAAGAGCCAGGAGCCTCTTATAGAAGAAGTTACAGGTCTGTGAGAGCCAAAAATCTTGCTTGTTTGTAGGTAACCAAATACTTATTTTACACCATAATTTGCAAATAAATCATAATCATTTAATCATTTAAATTGAAAAACTCAGTTTTGAATCCAGCGTTGTTTTAGTTCATAAACCATGTGCCATTGAACCTGTCAATGTTCTGATCCTTAAATGAAACTGATATTCCTTTTTTTTTTTACAATTTTCTTTAGCCAATTTTGGTCTTTAATGCAGAGCTGACAGACAAGTTCCTTACTTTCTCCCCCTTCCACTTGCCTCTTCTTTTTTTTGCAGTAATGCTGCAATTAGTTGGTTGTGATTTTGAGTAGAGCAGACATTTCCATAGATGTTTATTAGCTGCATGTGTAAAATAACCCCATCAGTCTTATTTATGATATAATTTACAAAGAATTTACTTTATTTTATCTAAAAATTATTTTTTATATATGTTTGAATTGAACCATAACATTTGTTGCAATACTTGTTATTTTCCAGTGAATTACACTGAAATTGCAACAAGCTTTCTATGGCTTGTTTTAAAAATAGCAATATTTTTGAGATTATTTCATTAGCAAATAACCGAAAGTGAGAGGTTGTAATATGAATAACGATAAAAAGGCCATTCTTGATCATGGGGTGAGATCCTTAGTAATCTGCTAGAGAACCAGTTCGGATTTAAATATAACTTTTGAATGGCTGAAGCCTTTTGTGAGAGTTCTAATGCTTTAATATTGAATCATTTCTGCCCTCCAAATTCATATTCATTATATAACTAGGCCCATTTAATTCCAAATAAAATTGAATATTTTTTTCTCATATCATTTTTAAAAAACAAGTTACTAGGTGTAGGCAAGGCCATAAGCAAATAGGTCAACTGGGATATGACTAAGAGTTAATAGGGGGGATTTTTCCACAAATAGACAGGTATTTTCCTTTCCACGGTAGCAAGATCTAACTGTCTATAAAAATGTATTGTAATGAGATAATTACTTTCTTTCGGGATATAAAAACCGAGTATTAGTGATGAACTACACGGTAATGTGAAAGTTACATTTTTTTGTGATCCAATACATAATATACTTAATTTGGTTGTAATCCAGAGAGGTTAGAAAAGGTATCTAGATCATCTATGAGGCTGTGGAGGCATCCAAATTGTGTATTTAAAAGAAAACATGAACCATCAGCATACAACTATTGTTGGATCTGATTTTAATTGCTAACATTTCAATGACCAAAATAAATAGATATGCCGATAGTGGACAACCTTGTTTTACTCCTCTTGACATTTTAAAACTTTCTGAGAAGTAGCCATTATTTACTATTTTACAGCTAAGGTTACTACGCATAACTTTATCCCATTTTAAAAGAGATTCTGCAAAATTGAAAAATTCCAGGCATTTATATATAAATTCCAGTCGTACTTCATCAAAAGCCTTTTCAAAGTCTGATTGTTCTATTGCTAGTGTTGTTTACATTATTCCAAACGGTCAGAAAAGTTATGTTGTAATCTAACAGCACCTGTTGGGCACACACAATATGCACGAAGTGCTTCCTCCTTACCTTCTTTTTCTTGATCTCCAGTATTTTCCACAACAATTCAAATGTATTCCACACACCTGGCTTCCACTCTAAGCAACCAGTAAACATTCCCCTGTTTCGAGATTGTCACTTCCTCTATATCCATTTTGCTGTCACATGTGTTAGGAGTTTGTTAAAAACAATTTATTGATGTGATTATGATATACACTGCTCAAAAAAATAAAGGGAAAACTAAAATAACACATCCTAGATCTGAATGAATGAAATATTCTTATTAAATACTTTTTTCTTTACATAGTTGAATGTGCTGACAACAAAATCACACAAAAAAAATCAAATTTATCAACCCATGGAGGTCTGGATTTGGAGTCACACTCAAAATGAAAGTGGAAAACCACACTACAGGCTGATCCAACTTTGATGTAATGTCCTTAAAACAAGTCAAAATGAGGCTCAGTAGTGTTTGTGGCCTCCACGTGCCTGTGTGACCTCCCTACAACGCCTGGGCATGCTCCTGATGAGGTGGCGGATGGTCTCCTGAGGGATCTCCTCCCAGACCTGCACTAAAGTATCCACCAACTCCTGGACAGTCTGTGGTGCAACGGTGGATGGAGCGAGACATGATGTCCCAGATGTGCTCAATTGGATTCAGGTCTGGGGAACGGGCGGGCCAGTCCATAGCATCAATGCCTTCCTCTTGCAGGAACTGCTGACACACTCCAGCCACATGAGGTCTAGCATTGTCTTGCATTAGGAGGAACCCAGGGCCAACCGCACCAGCATATGGTCTCACAAGGGGTCTGAGGATCTCATCTCGGTACCTAATGGCAGTCAGGCTACCTCTGGCAAGCACATGGAGGGCTGTGCGGCCCCCCAAAGAAATGCCACCCCACACCATGACTGACCCACCGCCAAACCGGTCATGCTGGAGGATGTTACAAGCAGCAGAACGTTCTCCACGGCGTCTCCAGACTCTGTCACGTCTGTCACATGTGCTCAGTGTGAACCTGCTTTCATCTGTGAAGAGCACAGGGCGCCAGTGGCGAATTTGCCAATCTTGGTGTTCTCTGGCAAATGCCAAACGTCCTGGACGGTGTTGAGCTGTAAGCACAACCCCCACCTGTGGACGTTGGGCCCTCATACCACCCTCATGGAGTCTGTTTCTGACCGTTTGAGCAGACACATGCACATTTGTGGCCTGCTGGAGGTCATTCTGCAGAGTTCTGGCAATGTTCCTCCTGCTCCTCCTTGCACAAAGGCGGAGGTAGCGGTCCTGCTGCTGGGTTGTTGCCCTCCTACGGCCTCCTCCACATTTCCTGATGTACTGGCCTGTCTCCTGGTAACGCCTCCATGCTCTGGACACTACGCTGACAGACACAGGAAACCTTCTTGCCACAGCTCGCATTGATGTTCCATCCTGGATGAGCTGCACTACCTGAGCCACTTGTGTGGGTTGTAGACTCCGTCTCATGCTACCACTAGAGTGAAAGCACCGCCAGCATTCAAAAGTGACCAAAACATCAGCCAGGAAGCATAGGAACTGAGAAGTGGTCTATGGTCACCACCTGCAGAACCACTCCTTTATTGGGGGTGTCTTGCTAATTGCCTATAATTTCCACCTGTTGTCTATTCCACTTGCACAACAGCATGTGAAATGTATTGTCAATCAGTGTTGCTTCCTAAGTGGACAGTTTGATTTCACAGAAGTGTGATTGACTTGGAGTTACATTGTGTTGTTTAAGTGTTCCCTTTATTTTTTTGAGCAGTGTAATATAAGTCAGACCCTATTGGTCACGTGCATGTGATGCATACATGTGTCACGTAAGGAGAGCAAGTGTTGAGGGAATAGGGAATTGTTTCCTAAACAAATGAGGGATTTCGGTAACAGAATTTTTCAGTCAGAAATGGCAGAAATTATGTTGTAGCTTCAGCAACATGGACAGCGCAATAAACACTGTTGAAGTTCTGTGGTGGTGACTGCAGCAGGGAGGAGAGGGAGACAACACTATAAACACTGATGTTCTGTGGTGGTGACTGCAGCAGGGAGGAGAGGGAGACAACACTATAAACACTGTTGAAGTTCTGTGGTGGTGACTGCAGCAGGGAGGAGAGGGAGACAACAGGTGCTAGTCATACAGTCACTCGCTGTCATTTTTTTTAAACACAGCCCAGCAAGTCTGAGCACAATCAAATCAATTGCGGTCGGCCTCCTTCTAGTCATTTGTGTCTTAATTATTTAATCAAACAGTGTTTCTAAAGCATCAGACAAGCTCAGTGCATATAGTTGATTTGATTAAAACACATAGGCACATCTACAGTAGGTGCCTTTGAACAGGGTATGGTAGTAGGTGCCAGGTGCACCGGTTTCCTGTGTGAATCAAAAATAGTCCACCAGCCAAAGGGCATCCAGCCAACTCTTTTTTTTTTACCTTTATTTTACTAGGCAAGTCAGTTAAGAACAAATTCTTATTTTCAATGACGGCCTAGGAACAGTGGGTTGACTGCCTGTTCAGGGGCAGAACGACAGATTTGTATCATGTCAGCTCAGGGATTCGAACTTACAACCTTTCAGTAACTAGTCCAACGCTCTAACCACTAGGCTACCCTGCCGCCCCAACTCAACACAACTGTGGGAAGCATTGGAGCCAACATGGGCCAGCATCCCTGTGGAACGCTTTCCACACCTTGTAGAGTCCATGCCCCGACGAATTGAGGATATGCTGAGGACAAAAGGGGTGGGGGTGCAACTCAATATTAGGAAAGTGTTCCTAATGTTTGGTATACTCAGTGTATATTCCTACTGTATGTGAAGGCTCCAACTTATGGCAAAACTGAATTTCTTTATTAAGTGCTCCTGCACTTATGTGTACATGATTACTTCTTAGCCGCTGCATGAGTGCTCATTGCTCAACCCCTATTACCCAGACCATACTATACATCATGAACCATGGTTATGATAAATGTGCCTCTATCCAAGAACCAAAACAAACAGTCAGCTAAATATCCCTTCCAACACATAATTCCATCTGAGCAAGTCTATTGACCAAACTAATAAACAAAAAATAGCACCTGAGAAAATAAGCATCTCTCTCTCTCTGAGTGGTTGGGGAAAGGAGCCCCACCCTGTTCACAACACTGAGAACAAAAACAAACTCCCTCCAAGGAGCCTGGGCAAATACAAGTCACACACTCCAACCAACACAGGTAAACAACAACAATATCAGGGGATCAACTGGGAGACTGGGCTATTAAACAGCAGCTTTAACACAAACAAGGTTGAGAATATGTGTGTGTGTAACACAGAAAAAAAATAGAGAGAGAGAGAGAGATAGAGAGCGAAGAGAGAAAATAATTCCCCCATTCTCAGGTCATCTGAGTCATCGAGGTAACAGAAGTCACCCTCATCATCTATTCGTCTACTATGTTTTTTGGACAAACCACATCAGCACGATTTCATTTAGGTTAACGCCTTTCCTTTCAATATGCAATATTGTATGTTTCAACTCAACATTCAAGGGACTCTAGTCATGAATCTAGGTTAACAAAGCTATTATCTACAAAGGTAATGTGTCCTCATGAGAAGCTCTAAATCCTCAAGGCCCTCCACAATCATCAGCCTTGAGCACCATGGTTATGTTACAGCCTACTGTAAGCCTAGTGAAGGGGGAGCTGTAAAACATCCACACAGTTATTCTTTTGATAACTGATTCAATGAGGGAGAGATCCTATTTGACCCAGTAAATCAAACTAGTAGTCAAGATGTTGACTTGTCTGTCCATCAAATACCTTCATGTGTAACATCTTCACTTGACGTAGCTCTCCATCTCAGACATTGTCAAATGTATAACTAGTAATAAGACAACAATTAACATTTTTACAGTACTGCCCAAATTGTCCATCCAGGTACATTGTGGTGTACCACAGCGAGAGATATAGGACAATGATCCTGTTCTACTGTCTTCCACTGGTACCTTACAGAGACAAAATATTTGTAACAGCAACCTCCAGACTTTCATCTGTGTTCATCAGAGTAATTGATCCTCTCCTAGAGAGCAGTGTATCTCTGATAATTACAGCTCCCCTATTACCACCCAGCTGGTAAATACATATCAAATAAATAAGCAACAACCAGTCAATTAAGAGCAGCGTATTTTAATCAGGGTTCTAAACCATGTTTTAAGTACTAACATCTAATGCAGAAGAAGACTAGACAAAAAGGGGACGTTCAACTTCAAAGTGAAGTTACATCAGTTTCGTTTACTTAGAACATTTCAATGTGCATCATTTTGCTCAATCGTTAAAAACATGCTCTGATAAGGTAATTAATATTCACCTCTAATTAAAGGTGTTTTAATTGTGAACATGATGCCAGGAAACATGGCAATATCAGTGTTGTTCAATCTCAAAGTAGTAGTTCAAATAGAGGAGAGATGGAGAGCAAGGGAGAACATTGTTTAATTCAAAGGCAGAGAGAAAGAGTGCATTAACAAACTGTCAACAAAATTTGCATTGCTGCTCTCCCCGTCTGCATACACACTCCCCTGTCTCTCCTCAAGCCCACAGTGCTGCCGGCTCAGATCTGAGTACTCTGATGGCTTATCACATCGTGAGTGGCAGGGCTAAGCTGGAGCGATGCGCCTAAAACATGATCAAAGCACAGAAACTTTCCGCCCAGCACTGGTGATGGAAGAGCAGGCCCTGCCATATTATGTTTCTTGTCAGGGAGAGGCTGCCAAGTGAGAATACACCAAAGACGCCAAGGCTGAGGCTGGCTTCCATAGAGGTGCTCTGCTCCCTAGGCCTTAATGCACATCTGGTGAGAAATACTATAGCAACATACAACTAGTGTTTCTGGTGTTCTGAAGGAGGCATTACTGCTTATGTTTGGGTGTTGTTAATTCTCACTGACAGGCAGCATAGCAGATCCCAGAGTAGTGAGGAAGCATCAGTATGATGAGAAGGACTGTTGTCCAATAGGCAAAGACCTTAAGGTGAAGGCAAGAGACCTCATACATACACGTGCCTACACGTACAAACACACACACACCACACACACAGGCCAGCTGAGAGAAACAGGTGTAGAGGTCTCACCTGGCAGCAGAACACAGATTATAGCATATGGCTAGGCCCCTGATGTCTGCCTAAAACTGTTTGCTGCTTAGGCCTACCTGTGAAACACCCAGAAGGGAGTGCAGGTATCTCCAAGCAAAGTTGCATATTTTGCTGGCGAAATTGTCCCCCCAAAAAATCTGAATTTCAGTAAATAGTGCATTCTTGCAAAAACATGGGCAAGACAAAATGAGCTTGTGCTTCAAATACCAAAATAGGGTTCAGTACATTTGCCAGCCCAGAAAATTATGAGTATATAGTCAAGTTCCACCTCTGTTCAAAACAGCCCATCTCAACTGGCTCAGCAGCGATTCTAAAGACTCAAGTTCCATATAGGCCACATGGTGACAAGTCAGCATGATCCGGCCACTGGTATAGGGAGCATGCCTCAGGTCCAACTTATCTGGACCTTGAAACCTGCACAGAGACAAAGGGCATAAGTGTCCCTCCCAAGCATTCAGTTATTGAGAAGAGCAGCAAGCAGGGGCCAAGGCCACTACTCAACAGGGAAAACAGGCATAGAGACACTTCACCTGGAGAAGTGTCTCTACACTCTTAGAAAAAAGGATTCCAAAACGGTTCTTCGGCTGTCCCCATAGGAGAACCCTTTTTTTTATTTCAGGTAGAACTAGGCTTGGGCGGATTACCATATATTCTGTATACCAAGGTATTTGAAAGAAAAAAACATGGGTAGGTTTTTCAATACTGTCAATACCGTTGAAACTATTTCTTAAGTTCTTATCTGTAGTCAACTTGTGCAAGACGTTAGGAGATAAAGCAGATTGCGTTCTTCATTTCACCTGTCACATAATTTTACATTATGAAGCTTACCGTAGTTCCCCAGAACAGTTGAGTCAGTCACGTCTTTGTTTGTAAATAGCACAAAGGGAGAAAGCGGGAGTTCAGCTGGGTATTTGGTTTAACTTGCTAGTTAGCTGAGACGGGGCATCATATAGTGTTAGATTTCTACCGTTTTTTGAGAAGTCAAAGCGCTTTGGAGTAGTTATCTGTACAGCTGCCATTGCTGCTATCTTGATTTCCTTGCTTTTATTTTTTCTCCTCTCTGTTCTCGGCCCGTCTCCTCTTCCCCCCTATTCTCCAAGCAGAGCAGGCAAGGCCGTTGTCCTAGCGACTCCAGTGTCACATTCGCTTGTAAATGTCCAAACTCAACAAAAAACACATTTGGTAGCTACTACATATACTTGTATAACTTTATGAGCTGGATTGCCTGTCTTTGCAATTAGTTTATTTTTATTTGTGCTCATTAGCATATTTTGCTAGCAGCCTCTATTGAAATTCGCTAGAAGTTTGTGCTAATGTTTTGTTAACATTCTGGTAATAGTCGCCCAATGGCCAATTTTTTGCGTTTTTAGCACCCCTTTGTGTACTACGACAGTAATACCGTAAATCAAAGGATGAGAGAAGAGCAGTATAACGATATGAAAAATCTGGATACCGCCCAACCCTCTGTGTAAATGGTTCTTCCTGGAACCCAAAAGGGTTTTACCTGGAACCAAAAGGGTTCTTCTACCTGGAACCAATAAGGATTCTTCAAAGGAGACAGCCGAAGAACCCTTTTAGGTTCAAGATAGGTAAGAGTGTAGACTCATTACCAGCCAAGAAGCCTGGGAATAAGGAAATGTGCCACCACCTCACACATCAGTGCACATATTACATGAAATACTTAACATTGGCTATGAGTGCATATCATCACATGTAACCACTACAACCTGCATGGAAAACACACAGATAAATAGTGCAGTGTAACAGAACATTACAGAAACATCTAGATCTGTTCAGTAACCAGAAATTAAGAGAATATCTCTGGATATCAGAGGGGGCATACTTTTTAAAAGTCACATTCCTAGAATGTCTCACCACTGGGAGCAGTGTTGTGAGGTTCCCTCCCTTAACATGTGTGGCTCCTGGCTGTGGACCCCTGGATCAAGGAGAAACCCACCCAAGGGTCTGATCCCGCCTCAGTTCATCTGTCAACCCCACAGCTGGCAGAGAGGGATCTGTGACAATCGGGCCAATTCAGAACATAATCTGAGTCCTATTCCAATCAGCCCAGGTCTGCAGATGATGGGTCAGACATGGATATGCTGGCCTGAGCTCTGGCCTGGGGGGGCACAAGAAGAGGAATACTACAGTATGCCCACCAGACGGTCACTTTGGATTGGAACCATGACAATTGTAACCAATGCATTAATGGTCCAGAGAGGTTATGAACTCTCTTTCTTATCGATCTAATATTAACTAATTTACCGCCTGGTGTTGTTACCAGGCAGGCTAAAATTCCATCCCACCAAAAAATGCTTACATTTCAGGTGGCCTTGCCTCCCGAGTGGCGCAGCGGTCTAAAGCACTGCGGTGCTTGAGGCGTCACTACAGATCTGGGTTTGATCCCTGGCTGTGTCGCAACTGCGTTTGGGGAGGGTTTGGCCAGCCGGGATTTCCTTGTTCCATCGCGCTCTAGCGAATCCTGTGGCGGACCGGGCACATGCACGCTGTCACGGTCGCCAGTACGGTGTTTCCTCCGACACATTGGTGCGACTGGCTTCCAGGTTAAGCCAGCAGAGTGTCAAAAAGCAGTGCAGCTTGGCAGGGTCGTGTTTCGGAGGATGTATGGCTCAACCTTCGCAACTCCCGAGTCCGTACAGGAGTTGTAGTAATGGGACAAGACTGTAACTACCAATTGGACACCATGAAATTGGGGGGGGAAAATACAATTATAATAATACAAACAAAATATCTGCCGGTCTTTTCAAACAGCTCTTACACTAAAAGGGCATTATCATAATTTCACAGTATTACTCCAACCTCATAGTGTGGAAATATATATAAAACACAGGAAAATCACATTTTTGACTGCACTGGGCCTTAAAAAACTGATGCAATCCTAGCAATCTTTAAATATATCTTACATCTCAGATGCCCATCGAAGTTTGATTAGGCTAGTCAGCGCTACGGCAAGATGTGTGGAAAAAAACAGCAATGACGATGTACATATTTTAATATATGTGAGGGGTGTTGAGATTTGCACTGGCATTTGCTTTCTTTATGAGTAGATTAAGCCTGAAAGTAAGGTTTCACTCAGTCACTATGCTATCTACTCCTACACACTCCTGTGAAGTTTTCACATCTCAATGCAAACTGACACTACTACAGAGAGTAGAGTTTTCAGCCGTAGACACATTGAAACGGCTCTTTCATTAATAGTCTTCCATTCTAGTATGTAAGTGAACTGATTTTTTTTATCTCCTTTTAATTGATTAATTGATGATAAGCAAGTGTAACAAAATAATTGTCTCAGTTGGGCATCCACCAAAACAAAATAAAAGAGAAGCCTGTATGATGTGATGCAGTGTTTCCCAAACTAGGGTTCGCCTGATTTGAAAATGAAGTTGCGAGAGAAACTCTGAAAATGTGTTGCTTGGTTCAGAGAACCACAGTTACATGAGTAACCTCCGATCCGATATCAGCCAAATGCAATTGAGACAAACAGAGCGGTTTCTGCTTTCTTCCTACATATATGGCTCTACAGTGTTTCCTCTGGAAAATTGTGTAGCAGTGGGGGGAAAAGGTCGCAGGGAGGGGGCGGGTGCGGTTGAAGGGGAGGTCCTGACCCCATTTTTGGGGGGGTCCGGGGGTTACCCAAAAATGTTTATGTAGAAGGTCTGAAAAGCTCAGTTCTGTTGACTTTTTAAAAGGACATTCTCTTCCAAAATGAATGAAAATAAAATATTGCTGACACCATCTAAAATATAATTTCCACCTCCAGAAATTAGCCCAATAACATATTATTATTATAGTTTAAATTATTTTAACATATTGGACCATGCATATAGCCTATGTGTGGTCCATATTATCAGGTATCCTATTAGCAATAAGCATTATCACCTGTAGCCCAACTAATGGAGCATTGTGGCTATAAATAAATAGACTGAAGCATGGGGTTGCCTATCTGCATTTACCCTATTGGGCTAATCATTAGCTAGATCGCAAATGTAATATTTTAACTAGTTAGCATCCTATTGATGAATTTCATGTCCCCAAAAACATGCATAAATACAGTGAATATAAGGTAGGCCTACATTAGGATAACCAGCCACCCGGTCGGTGTAACATGCCTGTACTTCTCACAGAAACCACTTAATGTTGCCACAACTCTTGCTCAACAAAAAATGTAATCTATCTCAAGTCACTCCCCAATTACCATTGAATGCAATTATGGTGTTATTTTCTACACAGATGATCATACACAATTATTGCCTGATGATCTTCTGAACTTTCCATACCTTTCCAATATGTTTTTGTCACTTCAAACCATACTTCCTTCAGATTGAAGATCTGTCAGACTTATTTGTAATAGACTGCCATAGCCCCAAATAAAACATGTAACATTGGCTGTTGATTCCATAAAATTATTTTGAGGTAGGGTGGCGTTTTACCCAAAGTTACCCTACAATTGACCCGTGTTACATTTAGCCCCACTCTCCCCTATGCACTCACAGCAAATTGCAGAGCAGTAAAGTGCTTAACCATGACCCTGCTAAAAACTCTGGGTTTAAAATGGTGCAGTTTGCACATATTTAGGAGTTGAGAAATAAATAAAGTAGGAATCGAAAGCTGTGATTGCCCTCTTTTTAACTTATGTCTTTAAAACTGCTGTTTTTCTCCACGATTGCAAGAATTATTGTGGATTGACTGCTTGTCAGAATGCATGTTTCACTCCCTATGGCACTCGTAACTTGAATGCGCCCCGAGAGGAATATTTATCTCGCATAGAACACACAACAACAAGCCGACTAGGTAAATAGATAAACTATTCTACTATGGGGTTGCCAGATTTTTCTAATCATTACTTGTTTTGTTTAGCATGGTGGCAATGATTTTTCAGTGGCGCAGCGCCACAGTTAAATGACTGCAGCTTAAACACTGTGGCTCTAACTTTTGAACAGTTGAACCTATAAGCTATTATGACCCTTGGAACAAGTATGTCTTCTGTTTCCCTCTAAAATGCTCAAAAGCTGCACATGACTCGTTAGAACAGAGTGGACAGGACTGGAACCAAATCAGCCTGGGGGGAGAATAATATTATCATTTAAAGCAATGATGGTGTTCTTTTCTATACAGATGATCATACACAATTATTGCCTGATGATCTTCTGAACTTCCCAATACCTTTCTAATACATTTTAGTCACTTCAAACAATACTTCCTTCAGATTGAAGTACTGTCATTGGCTGTACTTGGCTGTTGATTCCATCCCTTTTTTTATATGGTGGAGTCCCAATTTAGTTTTTTATATATCAAAATGCAGACACGGGACAAAAAGATTGGTAACCCCTGATGTACAGTATAAGATTAAATATTAGGGCTGAGAATTGCCAGGGACCTCATGATACGATATTATCACAATACTTAGTTGCCGATATGATATGTATTGTGATTCTCACGATTCTGATGATTATATATCTATTGCGATTCAATACTGCAATTTTATTGCGATTCGATGTTCCAAACATATTGCTCGCCATGTCTGCTGCAGAAGGACAAGAGAGAGCCATGAGGAAACAAGTTTTGATCAGTCATGGAAATAAAATGCTGAAATCATGTTGGCTCACCATTTAAAAAGAAGACAGAACAAGTTAGAGATGGAGAAATACCGGCGTTCTGGCACAGGTACAGCCGACAAGCGCTAGCTAACGTTAACTACCTAGCAAAATGGGAATCGATACTTGGAGTCATAGAATCGATATAATATAGTCAAAAGGGATACTACAAAAAAAATAATCACTATGAAATATACATGAAATGTAATGATATACAAACTAAACTGGCAACTGGTAACAAAATAGCAGCTAATGACTTCCCAAAAAAATCAATGCAGTGAAAAAAGAATGCGTGAAATAAACTAAATTCATATGTCCAGTCTAAAATAACTCCTTTTTTATATCTACAATTTTGTTAAACTAAAGCCAACCAACTTCTTTCTTTATCATGCAATGATAATCAATTAATTATGAATAATTAATTGATAGTAATTGCACACTTCCTTTCTTTCCCTTGTTACCAGTGACATTTTGTCAACCTTCCTCCCTTTATTAAGGACAGATGACAGAGGAAGACATTAATTAATGGTTGGCTGAGTTAATGGCTGTCCTGAGCGTGTGCAGTCTCCATGGAGACAGAGGAGTCGTTCCTAGCTCACCTAAAGCCGTCCACTCCCTGACCAATGGCCTGGCAGCCTGGCATGGAGAGCACAGTGTGCCAGGGGCACGGCACAGAGGCAACAGCTGCCTGGGCACGCCACAGGGGGTGGGACACACTAACCTTTACCCTGCAAATATTGTCCTGCTTCCCTTTGTTAGCCATTCCATTAAAATGCAATAGCACACTAATAAATACTGTAGGTCTACCTGTCACAGTTGTGCTACTTAGGATCCCACTATTCATTCTCTAAGCCTTTCCTGTACATTTAAGACCAATCTTAATGTGAAAATGTGTGAGTCACATGAGAAATTCATGGTGTGAATATTCCGACAGTGAGATGATGATAAATACACAAGATACATAGGGAAAGTTATTCATAAGTGGTACCACTTTAAATTATTGTAATCTGTATTAAGCATTAATTACAAGATAAATCAAGCAAATATCCTAATACCAGTCCTAGTCTGGAAACTCTACGTAGTGTGAAACCTCCTTCCCACATTGGGACAAAAATAACTATTATTATCATTGAGCGAGGGCACAGTCAGTTTACAGGCACTCCATACCCAGCACTGGGCATTTCAGTGTGTGTTCACAAATAGTGAACCCTCAGATGAAAGAGCAAGCCTGTCCACTCAGGGATGGGAGTCCTCCTCAGACTGATTGCATGAGTGGCTGATTTACTTTCTCACCAAGTTAGCCACAACTCTCCAAAAAGAGAACCCCCAAAAAATGCATGTGTATGTATTGAAGAGGCCAAACTGAAAATATGGACTTTTGAAAACACAAAAGAACATTACGGATTGAATAGGAATTCAATGAGGCTAAGTCATAACACTGCATAAGACTAGCCTGTCTCAATTGTAATATTTTTTACCTGCTTTTTCAGTTGCAATAAGGGGCAGAGAAAGTACTGTAGTTTGGTCTGGTGTAAAGCAGTCTGAGAGGACATGGTTAGTGTGTTCCTGTCATGCTTGTCATGGGTTGAAGAATCAGCAGGAGAACAAAGGCTGGGGCTCTCTGGACACTGGCTGTGTTAAACACCAGGGCTGGAAAGTTGCAAAGAAAGTTCACCCTGTGCTTTTTAAACCTGGGTTAGCATTTGCGAAGGTTCATTTCTGCATAAGTGAGCACACAAACCCCAGTGCCTGTTCAAATAGTCTGTAGCTCTCTCTCAGGCAGATCATGACAACAGCCCAGCAGCAGCACTGTTTGATCTTCAATGTTTTCCTTAATCTGGGTTGTCAAGGTTCACTTGTTGGAGGCTGTTTACTTTACTTCTCCTACAAAAAGTTTTTTTTTTTTCCTCAGACAATGACTAATCCAAAGACCAACGAAGAGGGAGCTCTGCCAATGATAGATGTTAAAGCTGCAGTTGCCTTTTATTTTTTAGATAGCTTTAGCTCCAATGGTGCCAGCTGCAGATTCGGTTCAGATTCTTTATTAATATCTAACTGTTGTGTGCTTGTTGTGTTCCCTCTTAGCTTAGGGAAACAATCATGCTCAGTATATTTCAACAATTATTCACAAATTATAATACACCCTGTCTGCAGGTTATAGTTTGTGGGCCTAGTTATTTTATTTGCAATAATGATTATTTAATATAGTAAAAAAAATTATAGTAAATAATAGAATATAATACAAAATAGTATAATAACTGAAGACACTTAAAAAATACATGACATTATAAAGTGCAAACAAACTAAAAGTGTTAATTTATCTACGTTAGTTCATTACATTTAATTACCTAATTATATTTTGTTAAGAGATACTATAGTAGATAGGGTATTTGTTGTATAGAAAACACAAGTCATTTATCAGTTCATGTTCTAATTTCACCATGCCAGAAGGTGATGGGCCTCGCATTAGCTGGTGCGGTGGAATGTCTTCTTGCAAATAAAGATGCATAGCCTAATCTACTACAACCCAAACCCAATCAAGAAAGTGTTGTCAAACTTTCAGCCTACAACCACTAACAAGTCAACAAAGTGGGATAGTACTTGTAGCGAATAATAAAAGTCTAGAAAATATGCTTAGAGATGCTTAGAGTATAAAACCAGTATTCAATACAATTGTAGTTCACTATAATGACGTTATAATAATATTATAACATTAGTATAGTGATTTGCAAATATGAGAGAGGTCTACAGACATGCAGGTGCTACAGTAACTACCAAATCTTGGTACATATTTGGTTATATCAATTCACATGATTGAACTATCAAAAATATTGCTTCCCACTCTGTAATCATAAGAAATAATAATGTGTCAAAATGTGAATCTACAGTGAGTCTGGTCCGTCTTGAAGAGTTTGTGGAAGGTACCACGTGGGGAAAAGCACCTTATCCCTGATTTTGGTCCAAAGAAATCACCGCACTAAACTTCCTCTCTCCATTCAATAAACTCATGTTGAGTTACAAAGTGTATACACGGAGTATACCAATAGCATGGTTTCACAAAGTATAACTTGCACTTCTTACTTGGTCTTGTGTTAAAGGATATTTACCCGGGGTCACAAACATGAGAAAATAAGTGAGCAACAACTACCGACCTAACTTCTAGAAAAGTAGCAAATGCAGTGTCTCTTCTAATGCTGTATCACTGAGCCTTTCGAAGAGTATACACGGTTTGCAGCGCATAGCACAATACATTACACAGTATTTCAGCTCTCATGTCATATTATTGGTGTTGTTTATTAGTTTATTTCGCCATAGAAACCATTCTAAAAAAACATTGGCAAACAAAGACAAACTCCATGTGAGCAAACTGAAATAGTAGAATCAATGTCTAACGAGACGACATTAGAATACGATAAACTTACCCAATCGACAATAGTAGGTGCACGCAGTAGACAATTCTGTGCTAGAGATAATGAACTGTACACGCGATCTTGTATACCAAGTAAGCATGCAATATTCACACTGTAAATACTACCAACATTACTCCGCTTGGGGGACTAACTTTAACTGCGAGGATACATCTCTGCTGCATTCACGGAGAGCGCTGTTACCGGTAAAATAATCTAGACTTCACGCCACGTTCTGTCTCGAATAAGAGAGCGAGCTCTTTCTAATGTTATTACATTTTAATTCGCGTGGAAAGAAAAAATTATCGCGAATTTGGATGTTATTTTCAGATGTTCCAAATCCGTGACGTCATATCCACCTGCTGGGTAAACAACATTCATTGTAGATCTTCACAGAATTTTGACAGAAGTCATATTCGTTACCACTTACAATACACAGTAGTAGCCAATTCAAATAATGCAATTTTGGTGAGAGATGTAATGATGCATTAGTTTTAGCAGAAAGGGTCGACACCAACGGCTTGTCATGAAGTAAAAATGTCTAGCTGTAAGCTATCTAATTACAATTGATGCAGAAAGTTTTCTTTTCTTTTTTCTGCACTTTGTCCAATGGAAGGAGGGAGTTCGAGAGGTTAAAGTTCGATAGAGGGACAAACTAGACACCTATGTCTCAGCCTTAACTTTGTTGGAAAAATGTTTTTTGTCCCAGATTAATAAGAGATATATTAATTTAACTTCACACAAACTATATAGCTATATATTTTTTTGTCAATTATTGCGTTATACATTCACTTCACTAACTCCTTCCCCTATATTATAAAGTGCATTATTAGTTACTTCAAAATATATGTTATAAGCCTATAATAACTGCCTTCAGCGACCTGCCTGTGAAAACGGAATGTTCCCCGTTTCAGCTCGATTTACTGTCACTGAAGGACTTAAGACATTATGGCAGTAATTAAAATGTCTGTCATTTGTCCCCCTGCAGAAGATAATTATCATTGGTCGGTCCAACAGTCCAGGTAACACTTGTTGAAAAGCAACATTAATTTAACCTCAATAGAAAATATTTTAAGTCTCTTTGTCCTTGATCAAGGTCTGCAAAGAACCGTTGATTTCTTTACAAAATACAGTAAATGTATCATGGCTGCATCTAGGTGGCACAACATGGCTGATGGGTTTTCTTAGAAATGCTGTTTCTTTGGTGTAGAGCGCCACCCACTGACAGCAGTTGAAGCCGTTACTGTCTTATTACTCCTCATATAATAAAACAGTTAACACGTGAATTATCACTTTAATAACAAAATATCTAAGTTGTTAGTCACACAAAAAGTTACATTCTCATGTAGACATCAAGTCTATGCTTGTATAGACCATTCCTTAAATGATAGAGCTCTATGCAGCTGAAAGTCACATTTGAGTTTAACAATCCTGAAAAAACACAAAGCTATATAGTAAAGAGTACTGGTGACATAGTAGAGACGTATTGTTATCACATCTGGCCATAGTGGATATTCTGGTAGTAAAGAAGTTGAGAAGAAACAAGCAGCCACAAGGTGTGGGAGAGACACATCAAACCTGTCATGGTTAGCATGATCAGACCACAGGGTTGTGTTCAATAGTCCTCTGCTCTTCTCTCATACAGCCACAGAAACATGCAAGCATGGGATTTGTGTTTGGTCCATGTGAAGTCCAAAAACTGCAGTCAGACAGGGTGTTAAATTAGAAATAAACTTTTATCAATGAAGAAAACATACAACAGACAAGATTATGTGTAACAAATATACAGTACTTTACACCCAAAATACAAACAAAAAGAATACATAGAATAATATCTATGGATACCCCTTAATACTGGGGAATAGGGAAATTAACTAAATTAACTATTCCAACATAGGATATTATAAATAAAAAGATAGGGGAGGAATCATAGATTAAGTTCATTCAAATACACACAACAGCACATCTTGCACTGGAGATTAATATTGATCCTTAAAACAAAAGCTGTCACACAATGTTTATGGTGAAATTAATCTAGTTTTGAAATAGATAGTCACGTGCACTTACCTATTTTCCACACTATGGGCATGATAGAACTCTGCCCACAGATTGACGTATAGCACTATGCATAGAGATGATCAGGCTGTTGATTGTGGCCTGTGGAATGTTGTCCCACTTCTTGTTAATGGCTGTGCGAAGTTGCTGGATATTGGCGGGAAGTGGAACACGCTGTTGTACATGTCGATCCAGAGTATCCCAAACATGCTTAATTATTTATATATATATATATATATATATATATATATATATATATATATATATATATATTGAAAAATACAAAATTCAGTTAATGGGTGACATGTCTGGTGAGTATCAAGGCCATGGAAGAACTGGTACATTTTCAGGTTCCGGTAATTGTGTAAAGATCCCGGCGACATGGGGACGGGCGTACATTATCATGCTGAAACATGAGGTAATGATGGCGGATGAATGGCACGACAATGGGCCTCAGGATCTCGGCACGGTATCTCTGTGCATTCAAATTGCCATTGATAAAATGCAATTGTGTTCGTTGTCCATAGCTTATGCCTGCCTGCCCATAACCCCACCGCCACCATGGGGGCACTCTGTTCACAACATTGACATCAGCAAACCGCTCGCCCATTGGTCGCCTTACACTCCATCTGCCATCTGCCTGGTACAGTTGAAAGTGGGATTAATCTGTAAAGAACACACTTCTCCAACGTACATGTGGCCATCAAAGGTGAGCATCCAGTTTCAACTGTTCTGCCTGCAGCTATGGAACCCTGACCTGTTCACTGTGATTACTATTATTTGACCATGCTGGTCATTTATGAACATTTGAACATCTTGGCCATGTTCTGTTATAATCTCCACCCGGCACAGCCAGAAGAGTACTGGCCACCCCTCAAAGCCTGGTTCCTCTCTAGGTTTCTTCCTAGGTTTTGGCCTTTCTAGGGAGTTTTTCCTAGCCACAGTGCTTCTACACCTGCATTGCTTGCTGTTTGGGGTTTTAGGCTGGGTTTCTTTACAGCACTTTGATATATCAGCTGATGTAAGAAGGGCTATATAAATACATTTGATTTGCCCACTGAACTGCAGTTAGGTCATGACCCTGGTGAGGACGATGAGCAAATAGATGAGCTTCCCGAGACGATTTCTGACAGTTTGTGCAGAAATTCTTCAGTTGTGCAAACCCACAGTTCCATCAGCTGTCCGGATGGCTGGTCTCAGATGTTCCTGCAGGTGAAAAAGCGGTATGTGGAGGTCCTGGGCTGACATGGTTACTCGTGGTCTGCAGTTGTAAGGACGGTTGGACATACTGGCAAATTCTCTAAAATGACATTGAGGTGACTTATGGTAGAGAAATTAACATTCAATTATCTAGCAACATCTCTGGTGCACATTCCTGCAGTCAGCATGCCAATTGCATGCTCCATCAAAACTTGACACACATCTGTGGCATCGTGTTGTGTGACAAAACTGAACATTTTAGTGGCCTCTTATTGTCCCCGGTACAAGGTGCACCTGTGTAATGATCATACTGTTTAATCAGCTTCTTGATTTGCCACACCTGTCAGGTGGATGGATTATCTTGGAAAATGAGAAAATGCTCACAAACAGGGACGTAAACACATTTGTGCACAAAATGTGAGAGAAATAAGCTTTTGCGCGTATGGAACATTTCTGGGATATTTTATTTCAGCTCATTAAACATGGGACCAACACTTTAGAAGTTGAGTTCATATTTTTGTTCAGTGATGATTCAGACATTTGTAGTAACTTAAAAAACATCAGCTGGCGCACACCCAGAAAAATTAGTTTGTGTGGAGGTGCTAACGGCAAATAAACTATCAAAATAAAGTCGCACACTCCATATATAAACTCCCAGCAATTTAATGGGTATTTACCAACGTTTCGGCATCACTGTGCCTTCCTCAGGGTAATGTCTGGTTCAAGTATTCATGACATTACCCTGAGGAAGGCACAGTGATGCCGAAATGTTGGTAAATACCCATTAAATTGCTGGGAGTTTATATATGGAGTGTGCAACTTTATTTTGATAGTGGGCATTTATAGTAACAACAGCACCCCTCTCAATTTGCATCAAAGTTGTAATCATACAATGTATTCAAAAAATATAATTCTCTAGGTGAACTTCCAATTAAAAATGTTGATCCATTAAAAGACAATACAACACACAATTACAAAGTCAGCTAAATGTATCTGCAGTTGAATATGGGGCATATTAAGCTCAATGGTGTCTAACAAAAGTGTTTTTGTATGAATTGTTTTTACATATTGTTGGTTTGATGTTGCCGATATGCTGTAGATTAGGCCTTGACTTGATAGAGTGCTGCTTTAAAACAAATTAATTGAGGATTACTATCAATTATGTAACACCCTCTCCATATGCACTCATGCACACAACAAAGTAATTAGCTTTCTGTTAATTAGGTAATTAAGCAGATGAAAATAATCTACTCTGAATTTCCAAAGGGGGTGGATTTCATGATGTTCTCCCCTGCTGCTGAGGGCATGATGAGCAACAGAGGAACAATACATGACTAACGTTCTACATGTAATGAAAGGAAACCATTTCTGGGGAGGGTTCACAGATAATGACTTCTGAGGACATTTCACCCATCTGTCCATACTGTATTTGTAAGCAAAAAACACAAAGCCTGGAAATTGACAACACACACCTACATTTCAAAAACAGGCATCCTGTTGGGATAATATTCATATTTTACTTATTTACTGCCAAGGTTGATCGAACCAGTGCTTGCAGTGTGTGAACAAATATAGACAAGCATAGAACTTTACAAATAAACACTCTTGCTACGTGGCAAAGGACACAGAAAGTTAGTTTTTATTTATTTTTCCATTTCAGGGGTGATGATACTGAGCAGAGTATCAGTAGTACTCTGTATTAACTGACTTGCAGCAGAAATGCAAGTGAAATATACGACAAAAAGTCACCAGTAGGTGGAGATAATGCGGCCAAGACCAAAGCATCAGAATATTCCCACAAATTAAAAACATTTTATTTTTCAGTAACCCTCGAACAACAAATGCAACAAAACTCACAAATATAGGACCAAGTTGCATACATTTTTAAACCAAATTCTACAACCGAGACGCTGGGCAGCGGAAGGCACAATTCTAATGTAAAATGTGATCAGTACAGCTCACTTTGAGATAATGGGATTAAAAACAGAAATAACAGAAGTTTCACACTACATGACCAAAAGTATATAGACACCTGCTCGTGGAACATCTCATTCCAAAATCATGGGCATTAAAATGGAGTTGGTCCCCCCTTTGCTGCTATAACAGCCTCCACTCTTCTGGGAAGGCTTTCCAATAGATGTTAGAACATTACTGCGGGGACTTGCTTCCAATCAGTCACAAGAGCATTACTGAGGTCGGGCACTGATGTTGGGCGATTAGGCCTGGCTCGCAGTCGGCTTTCCAATTGATCCCAAAGGAGTTAGATGGGGTTGAGGTCAGGGCTCTAAGCAATCAAGTCAAGCTTTTTCACATTGAGCTCAACAAACCATTTCTGTATGGACCTCACTTTGTGCATGGAGGCATTGTCATGCTGAAACAGGAAAGGGCCTTCCCCAAACTGTTGCCAGTCGAAAACACAGAATCATCTAGAATGTCATTGTACTGTATGCTGTAGCGTTAAGATTTCCCTTCACTGGAAAAAAGGGGCTTAGCCAGCACCACGAAAAACAGCCCCAGGCCATTATTCCTCCTTCACAGTTGGCACTAGCATTCAGACACCCGCCAAACCCAGATTCGTCCGTCAGACTGCCAGATGGTGAAGCGTGATTCATCACACCAGAGAACACATTACCACTGCTCCAGAGTCCAATGGCGGCGAGTTTTACACCACTCCAGCCAACACTTATTGAGCATGTTGATCTTAGGCTTGTGTGCGTCTGCTCGGCCATGGAAACCCAATACATGAAGCACCCAATGAGCAGTTCTTGTGCCAATGTTGCTTCCAGAGGCAGTTTGGAACCCGGTAGTGAGTGTTGCACCCAAGGACAGACTATTTGTACGTGCATCAGCGGTCCCGTTCTGTGAGCTTGTGTTGCTTACCACTTCATGGCTGAGCCATTGTTGCTTCTAGACGTTGCAATTTTACAATAACAGCACTTACAGTTGACCGGGGCAGCTCTGGAAGGGCAGAAATTTGACAAACTGACTTTTTGCATCCTGTCACGGTGCCATGTTGAAAGTCACTAAGTAAGGCCATTCTACTGCCAATGTTTGTCTATGGCGATTGCATGGCTGTGTGCTCGGTTTTATACACCTGTCAGCAACGGGTGGGGCTGAAACAGCCGAATCCACTAATTTGAAAGGGTGTCCAAATACTTTTGCATATATAGTGTATATTAGCAGCACAAGTGTTCTGGTGACAGTGACGTGACAGCAACATGTGATATTTGTTTTTATTTTGGGCTGAGTTTCAATAAGGTGAATGGTAACTTATCCTATTATTATATTCACCCAAACACTTCCAAAGAATGCATTTGCCACACTTTTAGAAATGTGTAAATGAAATGTACTATATATACAGTACTTTGTTAATATTTGATCCTTTTAAAGTTATTTTTTTTTCTGATACAAAATAAAAAATACACCAGTATAACACTGTTCATACCTATTGCATATTAACAGCGCTGCAATCAAAGTATAATCATAATGTGTAAGAATGTCTGGGGACTTCGCTCATTGCTACCTGTAGCATTTGAGTCAATGTCTCTAACTTCAATGCTGATGTTAATATTGGTGAGTCATGATTGAGTGTGTGCCAAAAAGCACTGTCTGCCAACAGTTACAAATACTACAACTTTTAGGACACTCAATTTTTCACAAATGAGTCAAAGTATATATGGATCAAACAATTCATAATTCCAAGACAGCTAAAACATACATTGTATAAACAAGCAACATCACTCTAAGGGCATATGTAGTGAAAACCAGTGAACTGTGGGTCAGTGGTGTGCCATAGATACAAGCGAGCATTGATCCCTACTGTGAGGTCCATGGCATGCCAAGAGAGCAGAGCAGTGACAGTGCAGCGATAGCGCGCATTATCATTCTAAAGAAGAAACAGCACATATACAGAAATTACATGAATGAAGACTAAGGACCATTTTTTTTTTTAAATGACAGACTAAATTAAAAAAGACCTACCGGTACATTAAAGATAGAATCTCTTTAGAATTGTGTTTCAAGTACAAACAAAAAAACAATAAAAGGCATCAGACTGAAACTCAGCCATTTGAATCTATAAAAATATATATCAATAACATTCTATGACGTTTTCCTCGGTTCGATGTACAGTAATGCAAAATTATATTTTGGATTAAGTTGAGGAGAGAAGGTTAAATCCAGGCGAGAATAGAGCTTTATCAAAAAGTGCAGAGGCTAATGTCGTGAACGCCCTCCTTCAAAGGCATGATGTTCTCTGTGAGCTGAAAGACGAAAACAGTCATATTTAATGTAAACCCTTGACTTCACATACATAGCTAATATTTTATCTTGGATTTTAAAAATGCCTAAAACTCACCGGGGGCATGTAGATGGAGAGCGGGCAGACAGAGTGGGGAAACTAACCAAAAGCGTGTGAAAATCCTAATGGATTCTAGCTCAATAGATAGCAAGATTTTATATGCGTCTGCTACTTCAAATTAACGAATGCCCATCAGTTAGGTTAAGTATCTAAATAGTCAATACCACCAGTAGAAAGTCAGGTTTGGTAGCAACTTTCAACATCGGCAACTGACAGTTCTCGCTTTTGCTTTGTATGTATGCTAGTAGTATAGTACATTTTTCAATCATCTTTGCTGATGGGGATGTTGTGTTTCCGTAAGTGAATAAATTGGAATAGATATGCAGGCATGGTAAACCCTCAACCTTTTTGTATGTCTTTCAATTTCAATGAGCTTGAAAAATAACTACATACATTATTCATATTTTGTATGACTACAATGCCACAGTCAAAACTCAAAAATAGAGACATAGTATAATTTCGCAGCCAAAGTATTCACAGCCCGCCCACCCTCAGCTGGGTAATAATCATTCAAAACAATGCATTTTAAAATAAATGACGAAAACAAAAGACCATACTCACATTTATAAAATACTGCTTTAAAAGTTATGTGCGGGAGGAGTTCATAGACTTTCCCTAAGATATTCGCTTCACTAGCAAGAGATGCATTTCCGTTCCAGACTTGAACAACATCGTCTCGATCTCGAATACTAACGCTTACACCAACCACTTCATCCTCTGTAAAGACAAAGGAAAAGGAAAGATAGAAATCAGTACATATAAATGGTACATGTTTCCACTACCTCATATATTCACATCATATTCTATTATTAGTGCCAGAGGGTGAATCAGCTTGGGATAACGTAACAATCATTTGGTTCATTTTCTAACTTAAGAAAGTTTAGTAGGAATACAACTAAAATAGGCCCCATAGTGTCTGGCCATGATGGAGTCCTCACGTTGTAATTCTACAAATCACTCAACCCCTCAAGCACTAGATTCAACATCATGTACTGACTTGAAAGTAGGGACTCACCTGAAGCACAATAATCGGCAAACTGCTCTCCAATCGTGGCAAGTAACAACTCCTTCCAAACAGCAGACTGAGAGTGAAAATATTTTTAAAAAGTGTTTTATAGAACCAACTCAGTCAGTGAGTGAGTAATATGGCATTCATTCGAGATGTATTAAGGATGAGTGAAGGTTCTTAAAACATACAGTGCTTTCTTTTGGTACTTTCATCTTCCAGACTCCACCTTTAGCATTACTTTCTTCTTCCCTGTTGGAGATGAAAGAATTAAGACTCAGTAACATTTGAGCTCAGCATTTAGGCTGACACTAACATATGAGGTTTCAACCAAAAACTCTTGTCTCAGGCAGCAAAAACTAGGAAATTATAATAATTTACCAGAAGCATTCTAGTTTGTGCCACTTAAGTCATGAAAGAGGTTACGTAACAAAATTTCCAAGGAACCTTCCATTGAAACCACAATCTAAAGCCTTCATTTATTTAATTTTAGGATAACTATTTTCCATGAAGTTAGTGGACTTACCATAGGGGCCTCCTCTCTCCATGCATTAAGTGATAACTACATCTTAGAGGCAGTGTAGTCACAGGAGGGATGTTGTTGTATACACTCCAGAAACTCTACTCAGAGAAAATCAGTAGAGACAAATCGATGCATAATTAACAACGGCTTACTGAAAATATATTTCTCTCAATCCAATGAAAAGACTGCCTTGCTGATCTCTTAGTATGATATGCTAGTTAGTTAAAATAAAGTCAACCTATGGATTTTGTAAAAACATTTTAACTAGACAAATCATTTAAGAACAAATTACTATTTACAATGATGACCTACACTGGCCAAACCAGGATCTGAGTAGATAGCTTGAAGAGGTAATTTACAACGTTATCCATAATTTTCCCACATTAAATCACCTGAACAGTTTGTACTGTGTAGATCTTTTTCAGATTGGATTCGCACTCTGCTGCTGTTGTCCCTGGCAATGACCTAAAAGAGAAACACAAACAAGCTGCTTCTTGAAAACCAAGCCCATTCCCAAAGACAGATGTGTGTCAAAGCCTGTATCAAAGTAAGACATTTCTTAGGCATGTTGGAGCTGCATAACCAACATTAGCACTGAACCATATGTAGTCATGACAAATTCAGTGATGTGATCAGGAGGTCAATGAAGTAAATCTAATAAAATTGTATTAGTCACATGCACTGAATACAACAGGTATACAACAGACCTTACAGTGAAATGCTTGCTTACGAAAATAGTGGGTAGGTCAAGTTCCATGTGTGAGATTTATATATATATATATATATACATTCCTTATTGAATACTAAAAATAAAATGGGCACACAATTGTAGATCCCAGTCTATGAACTTGACAAAACATTCTCACTACATTGTGATTGCAATTATGCAAATGTTTTGGTTAGGCCATCTGCTGAACTTCAATTAAAATGTCAATTGGACAGTTGACTTTTACAATAAATTGACCTGAAGTCAAGAGATGTTACTCAAAGTAGCCTTCTCAAAGCAAGACTGTAGCTTCGTGCTATCGACCGCAGAATACGATGTGGTCACGTCTGATAGCGGGAGACTAGATAGAATGTAGCCTGAATCTGACTCAGCTTGCAACAATGTTGCAGCGTTGTCACAACTGGTGGAAGCAGCAGACAAGGTAGCCAGGAAGCCTATAGTTAGCGTCACGACTTCTTGGATAGTTCGCTAGAAAATGCACTAATAATACATTATAGTTGTTCAAACATATCATAGGTACACGTTCACGCTGGTAAAGATAGCATACCGGTAAATTAGCTGGGGCGGGAACAAGCGATCTAACGTAGTTAGCAGTTTCTAGCTATAACAGTTGTGTAAGGCCGACATCGATGTTGTCGGCTGTCTTTAAGTGAGTCTTACTCCGTTCGTATCTAAAACACGATGTGCGTTGTACTAAAAGTTAAGATGAGTGTTGCTAGCTAACGTTAGCTACATTTAGGTAATCGTTCGTATTTTTGTTACCTGTCAAGCCAAAATGTCCACGGAGAGTGGAGGGGCAGTGTTGTGCCATCTTCGACGTGATTTGTGATGTTTTCCAATTCTTTCTCGTCAAAGTGAATGTCATTTTCAGATGGAGTAGAAAGGTCGTTCTTTGTTTCTGTGTTCATCTGCACATTTGCACCTGCAGGAACCGCCATTTTCTGTGTACAAAATCAAAGTATTTTTTGTGAAAAGGCTCGGTGTAGCTCCTTGAACCGAATTGCCTCTTTCGTGTTCACCCCGACGGAGCAAGTATCCACACAGAGCAGTAGACAGTCTTCTTCTTCTATGGTATAACTTATTTTTCTCATATGACACAATGGCGGTCTGCAAACATACGTTAGGGGTGCATGCTGCCCCCTACTGTGTGGGGTGAAAATCGGAGTACTTTAACGCAGAATACAAGGGGAATAGGGAAAGAGTGGGGGGACTAATATTGCCCCAAAAAACCTCGAATAAATCTAAGCGTTTAGCCCGGTTCAAATGTCTACTCTGATTTCTACAGGCTCTGGTGCGTGAGAGGGAAGTGCATCTGCTGACAGTATTTCCTGCAATCAGTGGTGTAGTGGAGGGTATACACCATATACCCACTTTTTTGTGGGCATTGCATATACTCACTTAATTCCCACAATGCGTAGCAAATTAGGCTATAGTGGAGGTACACAGTATCAATTAGTAGGGCTGATGGATAGATCAGAATGTTTAGCTTAATATGTTGATAAACTATTATTTCTTCATATTTTAAGCGCAGAAATGTGCACACAGCAATTTGCTGGAAAACACAGTTATAGAATGCTTCATGGACAGAGATGGAAATAACCATTACAGGGAGGATCTAAAGATGTAACAACTGTCATGGGTTGCTAATATGACTAGGATAATGCCTTTGGCTGCTAGACAATGAAATAAAGTTGGTTTGAAATCCCATAGAACTGGAGAGTGCATATGAGGAAGTCTTTATAAAATAATTGCTTCCATGTTTTTTGGGGTAGGATTTTGGCTATATGGTACTTTGAAGCAAGGTAAGGCATACCTCATAATATGAAGTAAAATGCCCAGGTTTCAAACAATTAAGGAACAGGAAATAGATAGGATGCTAATGATAGGCCTAACCTTATTTTATTTATTTTTTTAATTAACTAGCTACTAAGTATCCAACCTGGCAGAATGATGTCTTGATTATTTGCATCAATCCAGTGGCCATTTGTTTTGCAAACTCCATCTAATGTGCACCACAGAAACACCAAACAGTGCTAGGTGCCTGCCCAGTTCAATTAAAGGGTAACTGAACTAAAAAATAAACATTTCTTAGATTTTTCCCAGAAAAAAAGGGTGACTTTGAGTGCAAAATTCGGAAGAAAATATTAATCTTAAATCTGATTCTGACTCAGTTGACAGATTCATTTATCTATTTCAATAAAAAAACTTTTTTTTTTCTTTATTTTGCGCTACTTGTCAGTGTTCCAAACGGGACATTATTTGTATTTGTATCTAAGCACAGTAGCCTACTTGACTTGAGCAGGAGCTCATCGGAACTGAGTCCTGGCATTACATTACATTTTCTTCTGCTTGAGTTCCTGCACTTACTATAGAATATTAGCTCAAAATAATTGAGGAGTTTATGCACCTAAATATAAATTGTACCGGGACACAAAATGAGGACCGGCAACTATTTCAGTCCAAGTCAAGCACTGGCCTAAACATGCATACACCATCAGATGGAATTCATAGCAAGCAGTAGTGAGGGGGTGGGAAAACAAAAGGGATATACAGTGCCTTGCGAAAGTATTCGGCCCCCTTGAACTTTGCGACCTTTTGCCACATTTCAGGCTTCAAACATAAAGATATAAAACTGTATTTTTTTGTGTAGAATCAACAACAAGTGGGACACAATCATGAAGTGGAACGACATTTATTGGATATTTCAAACTTTTTTAACAAATCAAAAACTGAAAAATTGGGCGTGCAAAATTATTCAGCCCCTTTACTTTCAGTGCAGCAAACTCTCTCCAGAAGTTCAGTGAGGATCTCTGAATGATCCAATGTTGACCTAAATGACTAATGATGATAAATACAATCCACCTGTGTGTAATCAAGTCTCCGTATAAATGCACCTGCACTGTGATAGTCTCAGAGGTCCGTTAAAAGCTCAGAAAGCATCATGAAGAACAAGGAACACACCAGGCAGGTCCGAGATACTGTTGTGAAGAAGTTTAAAGCCGGATTTGGATACAAAAAGATTTCCCAAGCTTTAAACATCCCAAGGAGCACTGTGCAAGCAATAATATTGAAATGGAAGGAGTATCAGACCACTGCAAATCTACCAAGACCTGGCCGTCCCTCTAAACTTTCAGCTCATACAAGGAGAAGACTGATCAGAGATGCAGCCAAGAGGCCCATGATCACTCTGGATGAACTGCAGAGATCTACAGAGGTGGGAGACTCTGTCCATAGGACAACAATCAGTCGTATATTGCACAAATCTGGCCTTTATGGAAGAGTGGCAAGAAGAAAGCCATTTCTTAAAGATATCCATAAAAAGTGTTGTTTAAAGTTTGCCACAAGCCACCTGGGAGACACACCAAACATGTGGAAGAAGGTGCTCTGGTCAGATGAAACCAAAATTGAACTTTTTGGCAACAATGCAAAACGTTATGTTTGGCGTAAAAGCAACACAGCTGAACACACCATCCCCACTGTCAAACATGGTGGTGGCAGCATCATGGTTTGGGCCTGCTTTTCTTCAGCAGGGACAGGGAAGATGGTTAAAATTGATGGAAAGATGGATGGAGCCAAATACAGGACCATTCTGGAAGAAAACCTGATGGAGTCTGCAAAAGACCTGAGACTGGGACGGAGATTTGTCTTCCAACAAGACAATGATCCAAAACATAAAGCAAAATCTACAATGGAATGGTTCAAAAATAAACATATCCAGGTGTTAGAATGGCAAAGTCCAGACCTGAATCCAATCGAGAATCTGTGGAAAGAACTGAAAACTGCTGTTCACAAATGCTCTCCATCCAACCTCACTGAGCTCGAGCTGTTTTGCAAGGAGGAATGGGAAAAAATGTCAGTCTCTCGATGTGCAAAACTGATAGAGACATACCCCAATCGACTTACAGCTGTAATCGCAGCAAAAGGTGGCGCTACAAAGTATTAACTTAAGGGGGCTGAATAATTTTGCACGCCCAATTTTTCAGTTTTTGATTTGTTAAAAAAGTTTGAAATATTCAATAAATGTCGTTCCACTTCATGATTGTGTCCCACTTGTTGTTGATTCTTCACAAAAAAATACAGTTTTATATCTTTATGTTTGAAGCCTGAAATGTGGCAAAAGGTCGCAAAGTTCAAGGGGGCCGAATAATTTCGCAAGGCACTGTATATTGACAATAATTTGACTTGACAGGACACTCTTACATAAAATATAGTGATGTCCATAAAATATATTTTATTTAGGCCTATGTAATGAATTTGTGTTATGCTTGTTAATTTACTGGGAAAAACCCTCCAAAAAAACGATTTGGACAAAAAAAAACTAATCAGCTTATCAATGTCTAAATAAATGGGCAGTTTCAGTCACTTCGTACTAACACAATGTACAGTAAACAGTAGCTATCGCTGTGTAATAGGCTACGCTGTGTAGGCTACTCACAGTTAGCTAGCTAGCTAAGACTCAAGTAAAATGGCCAAACAAAGCTCACTGAGACTGTGTGTAGAAGAGGTTGTTGGAGCATTTGCCAAGTTATTTGATTGCGTTGATCTAATCGAAGGCCTTAAAGACAGTTTCAGTGCATTCAGAGACAATGATCAGCACTACACCGCTGTTGTTTTCTTCCCTTTTAGAAATCATTAAACTCGCTTCTCCACTTCAACTCGCAGGCTCTCCCTCCGCTGAGACACTACCATTAGTCCAGTGAAATAAAAAAACAATTTATTTCAATTTATGCTCTGATGTGCCTCACAAGTAAGCTACAACAACTGACCTATTACCAGTGTCATCATACAGTGCCTTCGGAAAGTATTCAGACCCCTTGACATTTTACAAAGGTTGTTACGTTACAGCCTTATTCTAAAATTGATTTAAAAAAAAATTTCTCAGCAATCTACACACAATACCTCATTATGACAAAGCAAAAGCAGGTTTTTAGATTTTTTGTTTGCAAAAAAACATAACCACTTTATCTACATAAATATATAGACCCTTTGCTATGAGACTCAAAATTGAGCTCAGTTGCATCCTGTTGCCATTCATCATCCTTGAGATCATCATCCTTCATTGGAGTCCACATGAGGTATATTAAATTGTTTGGACATGATTTGGAAAGGCACACACCTATGTAAGGTCCGACAGTTGACAGTGCATGTCAGAGCAAAAACCAAGCCATGGGGTCGAAGGTATTGTCCCGAGGCACAGATCTGGGGAAGGGTACTAAAAAATGTCTGCAGCATTGAATGTCCCCAAGAACACAGTGGCCTCCATCACAGGGAGGTGACCAAGAACCCAATGGTCACTCTGACAGAGCTCTAGAGTTCCTCTGTGGAGATGGGAGAACCTTCAGAAGGACAACCATCTCTGCAACACTCCACCAATCAGGCCTTTATGGTGGAGTGGCCAGACAGAAGCCACTCCTCAGTAAAAGGCACATGACAGCCCGCTTGGAGTTTGCCAAAAGGCACTTAAAGACTCTCAGGCAATGAAAAACAATGATGAAACTAAGACTGAACTCTTTGGCCTGAAAACCAAGCTTCACGTCTGGAGGAAAGCTGGAACCATCCTTACAGTGAAGCATGGTGGTGGCATCATCATGCTGTGGGGATGTTTTTCAGTGGCAGGGACTGGGAGACTAGTCAGGATCAAGGCAAAGATGAACAGAACAAATTACAGAGAAATCCTTGATGAAAATCTGCTCCAGAGCGCTCAGGACCTCAAACTGGAGCAAAGGATCACCTTCCAACAGGACAATGATCCTAACCACACAGCCAAGACAACGCAGGAGTGGCTTCGGGGACAGGCCCAGCGAGAGCCCAGACTTGAACCCAATCGAACATCTCTGGAGAGAATCTGAGAGAATCTGCAGAGAGGAATGGGAAAAACTTCCCAAATGCAGGTGTGCCAAGTTTGTAGCATCATACCCAAGAAGACTCAAGGCTGTAATCCGTTGATGCTAAAAAGGGTCCTCAGATCACAGTTGTTGGATGGGGTGTTGTCTGTAAAGTGCGGCACCAGGTCCAAGGGCAACTCCACATCACTGGAAGGGACACTTTCTTCTTCGTTGTGGGGACCACCAAAGCCACAATCACCATCCCCATCCATCGTGACGACCTCAGGCAGACTCAAATTGCTGGACTAGAAGAGTTTTTCAAGGACCACATGCTCCCAAAGTTGGCACTGCAACAGTGAACGTCTGTAAATATAATCTAAATCGTTTTTGCACACATCAGTTTTTATCTTACCTTGAGGTTTTATTCCAATCAGTTTTGGGGATGGGGAACTGGATCAGCATTCTCGTCATGCCTCCTGTCAGTACCTGTTTTTAGGGAAGGCAATGATCCAAAAATATTCAACATAGTTCATACACACACACACTAGGCTCCCATAATAGGTTATATTACATACAAGTTTTGATCAAGGCAGCCAACTAAAGTAATGTAGTTAACTTTATAATGGAAACAGTGGGAATTTATATCTGTGATATTCAAATAATTTCTTACCTGTGTCTTACTTGCTGAAGGCCCCAGGCATCCCTGCCTGTACCTGACATTGTTGAAAAACAAGTGAACAATGAATACATTTCATACACAAACAATAGGCTCCTAGAATAGGTTAAATTACATTAAAGTTTTGGTAAAAGCAGCCAACTAAAGTAATAGTTAATCTCTGCACAGCATGTTAGTTTGTCAGCTCACTAGGCAGCCAGTTTGTGGAATGATTAGCTGACAACATTTAAATTGAACTGACAATATTTCAAATTAACTGCCACCAACAAAGCAAAGCAACATCAAAGCAAATGGCTACCTGCTATCCCGACACCATCCCTCATGCTTGGAACTTCAATGATTCCATTGAACTCCAAATAAGAAGTAAGTAGAGTTGGATAGGACACACCCTACAAAAATAATCTGGACTGCTTAACTAGAGAGAGAGCAAGAGAGAGACAGAGTGAAAGAGAGAGAGAGAGAAGATGGGAGATTCATCACTTCTAGCAGATCTCCTTGCTGAGGGTGGCGTTGATCATGCACTGCTTCTCGTGGGGTGAGCCTGATGTCCTTCATCTCACGCCTCATCTCTAAAACATGGGCAAAAGGGGATATAAAGTCAACATTTCGATGCATCTACAAATTCAATGTTTTACACAAAGTTGTATCATATTTGATAAGTTACTGCCCTGTCCGTCCACAGGCTCGTTGTGCTGTAGTCTCCACAACTGGATGCTTGTGCTCGGATCACACTGGCACGAGATGTCCATGCACCGGATGGCCTGAAGGATGCACTCCTGTTGGACTGGAAAACAACGAGATATTTGGTCTATGGTAGGTATTTTTCAATGCTGTATCACCATCTTTATCTGGACAGAAAACATCATCATAACATTATCATAAAACATTATCATAACACAAACACTGGACAATGTGACAAGTTGTCCCTTAATTGGTGTTAGGGGCAGTATTTTCATTTTTGGAAAAAAAACATTCCCGTTTTAAACAGGATATTTTGTCAGGAAAAGATGCTAGAATATGCATATAATTGACAAATTTGGATAGAAAACACTCTAACGTTTCCAAAACTGTAAAGATATTGTCTGTGAGTATAACAGAACTGAAAAATCCAATCCGGAAGTACCCCAGGTTTTGAGAGCGCTGCGTTCCATTGACTCCCTATTCAGCTGTGAATGTACCATCAACGAGCTTACGCTTTCTACATATTCCCCAAGGTTTTGTGACGTAGTTTTACGCATTTCTGTTGAAGAATAGCTGTAGGCTATAAGTGGTCACATGGTGGCTCCGAGAGAGATTCTCGCATAAAATACAGAGGTAGCCATTACTCCAATCGGTCCTAGTGAAAAACAAATTATCGAATAGATATTAGAAAAACACCTTGAGGATGGATTCTAAACAACGTTTGCCATGTTTCTGTCGATATTATGGAGCTAATTTGGAATATTTTTCGGAGTTGTGGTGACTGCAATTTCCAGGCGATTTCTCAGCCAAACCTGAAGAACAAAAGGAGCTATTTCGCCTACAAAAATAATATTTTGGGAAAAAATTAACTTTGGCTGTCTACCTGGGAGTCTCGTGAGTGAAAACATCCGAAGTTCATCAAAGGTAAACGATTTCATTTGATTGCTTTTCTGATTTCTGTGACAAGGTTGCCTGCTGCTAGCAAGGCATAATGCTATGCTAGGCTATGATAAACTTAAACAAATGCTTGTCTAGCGTTGGCTGTAAAGCATATTTTGAAAATCTGAGATGACAGGGTGATTAACAAAAGGCTAAGCTGTGTTCCAATATATTTCACTTGTGATTTTCATGAATAGGAATATTTTCTAGGAAGATTTATGTCCGTTGCGTTATGCTAATTAGTGTCAGATGATGACAACGGTCCCGTTCACGGGATGGGGTGTCACTACAGGTTAACAACCAATCTTAAGTCAAGAGAACCGTACACAAACATGGCAAACATACTGTGCATATATATATCTACAAATGTATTGTTGTACACAATATTGTATCACATTTGATGAGTTACTGAACTGTCCGTTCACAGGCTCAATCTGCTGTAGTCTCTACAACTGGACTCTTGTGCTTGTATCACACTGCAACAGGATGTTTTCTAATAGCCATTTCACTGCTGTGTCAGGCTAGTTTGGCACACTGTCTACTAGCCCAGTCTGAAACGTATGCTTAATTTCCATCCCATGTATAACTGACTTCACAGGTCATTTGATTAGTCATGTCATGACGTTGGCCTCTTTGGGTATAGCAACCCCATCCCCCTCTCCCTGCCTCCCCCTTGCCTCCTTCAACTAGGCTGCTGTAGTCAGAGGTCGTAAATTCCTGAGAAGACCCTGCCACATAGTATAGAAAGAGTATATTTTCATAGAGGACAAAGGAAATCCTTCCACCTCACAGAACTTGAGGTACGAACAAATTTCATGTTCCGGAGAAAGTATAAAAGATCGGTGAAGAATCCAGCTACGAACTGGTCCGTTTGCCACAACTTGGGAAGCTCATGGGAGACGGTGTGGCCACATTACCATAACGATGTTTATATAATAGCCCCAGATATAGGGTTTACATGTAATTGCTGTATAAGATGAATGAGTGAGTATGATACTGTTACAATGTGATTTTGGACTGTTTAATGAAGGAAAACTCAAAAAGGGAATTGGATTTGAACTAAATCAGAGGACCGCCCCTGAGCCCAGTTAGGGTAAGACATCCTGGGACAGCCTTTTCTGCCATTCCAAATAAAAAACCCACTCGGGTTTTCGATCAGCAGACTGAGCTTACCTCAATTACGAGATGGCTAAAGGTTGCAGACCATGTTTTTCTCCATTAGGAGGACAAAGGTTGTAGACCATTGCTGAATCTTTTAGCCATACCACGTGGTTAAACTCTTAGACTATCGATACCGACAGAATAAGAACAAGTCTTTGATATGAATTACTAGTCTGCAGCTAGGAATTCAGGTACATTGAACGCGAAGAACGACAACCGCCGAAACATCCATTCTATAATGAATGTCACTCTGAACAATCCCCTCTAACCAAAACCGAGAGGGAGAGAGACGGACAATTCTACAAAAGAAATGAACTTTTCACCAGCGATCAAGACGACACACTGAGTGTAAATATATATATTGATTGCAATTGTTCCCGAATGAGTGAGCATTCATGTGCAAAGGATTAGCATTTCAATTGTTATAATTATCACTCTGTAGTGACTTCTTAGTCGACCCCCACTTCCCCTTTTGTCAAACAAGCCGCCATGCCGGTTTAGCCCACTAAGGGCACATTCTCCAATCATTACATGTAACCACATTTACCTTGTTTGTTTGTTTATGCATTTATGTGAATTACTTAGTTAGTAATAAATAAATGATTTAAGTCAATTGATGTATGGATGACTCATAGTGAAGACTGGGTTTGTGCAGATAACCAACAATTTACGACGTTTGGAATGAGACTAACGTGAGGTAAAGTAAATAATTCATTAATTCGAAGACTAATTGATTAGATAAAATATCTGAAATGTTATTTTCCTTGGTGCCCCGACTTTCTAGTAATTACGGTTACATGATTAATTAGTCTAATCGCGTAATAACTAATTACAGAGAATCTTTGATAAAAACTCAGTCTTCAGTTAATGATAGTGAAGACACGACAGTCATTTACAACATATGCACTTGTGGAACAAAACCATTACTGGTTTGCTTGGAAAAACTGAGCCCACAAGTCCTTTGTGAGCTAGCTAGCCAGCTAGTTAACATTAGCTCTTTGTTTGTGTAGTCACACTTTTCCACGTGGTGACATGCCAGCTAATGTTAGCCCACCAGGGCAGGAATATTTAGCTAACATTTAGCTAGCTAGTTACGTTAGCTCATCATTCCTGTAGTCAGACTCTTCACAAAGACCACATGGGTGGTGACATGCTAGCTAGTCCACCAGGGCAGGGATATTTAACTTAAGCTAGTTAGCTCTATTCACTAACGTTGGGCACATTCGTTAGCATGTCAACGCCTGTCGGGAAAGTCCGACTACACCATGGTGAGATACGGTGCAATGTTAGCTAGCTAACATTAGCTAATGTAGCCAACTAGCCAACCAAGGTGCCTAACTAGCTATCCCACCAAGCGATATTTAGCTAGCTATATCCCTGCCCTTGTGGGCTAACGTTAGCTAACATGTCACCACGTGAAAAAGTATGACGACACAAGCCGTGAGCTAACATTAACTAGCTCGCTGGCTCACAAAGGACTTGTCAATAATAAAAGGTCACAACAGCGTTATGCTAGCCTATGCTGGTTTTCTTTTTACTTGTAAGGAAAGAAACGTGCATTGTACATGTAACTACAGTCAGTGGTTATCTAGCACAATTCCATAAGCATCTAACTGCTACCTAACCACAGATCTTTGACATAACCAAAATAGCTTGTTAGCAGCTAGCTAGCAAACATGGCTTACCTTATCACACAGCTCCAGCGACACCTCTCGCTTACAGAGGCTGGAAAAGGATAAAATGCACATGTGTGCTTATCAGAATAGTGGTTACAATTCGGTACGTAGCACAGAACTATCCTTGCTTCCGATCGACGGTTATCTAGTCAGCTACAAAGGGCTTGTAGCTAGCTAGGTAATTTGGAAAAAATGATAAACAAGAATACACACAAGAAATACATTATATAAATGATTTACACAAGAAACTAAAAATGCTATAATATCTACTTGCTAGGTTACTTGCTACTTGTTGATAAGAGTTTGCATGGTGACATTTGTGACCCTCTTCGGGAAACTAAGCATATGTCGCAAGTCACGATTTCACAGGAGAGCCTTTTGAACATAAAAAAAACATTTATATCAAAATGCCTTTTTTGGCAGAAATGCCTTCTCGAACATGTGCTTTAATATCAAACTTGTATGCCATCTGTAAATATGAATAAAATTGTTAAATTACGAGCCTAGTTGGTTTAGCCACAGAAAAAGTTAGCAACCTTCCCACTAGCAATGATTGGCTGAAATAATGAGGGGGCTGGACATGCAGAGAGATGAATTTGGATTGGTCTGCAGTGTAGCGTCTTGTCTATAAAATGAGCTGCCATGATGCATAGATAATCCTTTCTACTGCAGTTTTTTGAAAAATATGTTAGCCATGGAGAATGGAAAATATGTTGCTACTGCTCCCAATAACATTGCTAACCTGAATTTATCAGGCGCTATCGACAAAGGTCAGTGTGAAAAAGTTGTGGAGATAGAGGAAAGTACTTTGCTTCCTCTTTCAAAATATTGTTTGGTGAATCATGGGTGACCGTCATTTGTAACAAGTTTCAGTAAATCATTTTTGGTAGCATTTCTATGTCGATGATAAAAAAATAATTTGGTGAATTTTTTTCCCATTTTCCATCCAGTTCGCTTTATTTTTTATAATATATTACACTTGATCTTTCTTGAATAAGTTCCTCTATTTATTTGTGTTTTTCCTCTGACTTAATTCTGTCCCTCTATGGTACAGTTTTTACTGCTATCTATCTGTACTGTTACTGTTAATATGGACTCTTTTAACCTAAATTGCTTTTATTTAGAGATGACTACTGAATTGCATGGCCTTTAAAGGCGCATTTAAAAGTGTCCCATACAATAAGGGGATCTGCTGTACCTATGTTATGTTGGGAAAAGTCTGTTTTAAATTCTTCTGTCTTGGTTAAAAACAAGTTATCATCCAATAGGCGTTGATAAAATTTCCAATATCCTCATCTACATGAAAATTCTAAAGGAATAATGTATATGCCAATTATTTGATGGTCCGACTACATTCTGTCCCCTATCAACACTTTTTTTTAAAACTTGTGGTGCCACCTGAGAATGACATAAGAAAGTAGTCAAGACGACTAGCTTGATTGAGCCTCCGCCATGTTTAAATCTCACTAGGTCAGGATATTTAAGACTCCATATATCCCCTAGTTCCAATATATCCATGAGCTTTGTGATTTCCTTAAGTGCATGAGGGTGATAGTTTGTAGTGTGATTTCCTTTACGGTCCATTGAGGTATTTAAAACCATAAAACGACAATCTCCATACATGATAATAGAGTCTTGTATTGCTTGTAGGTTTGATACGGTATTATATATATTTTCAAGAAGCGTGGATCATCATTATTTGGACCATATAGATGAATGAGCCATATCAGTTTATGGTCCAACATGTTTAAAATCATCCATCGACCTTGCGGATCTGTTTGGAAAATTTGCACACTCGGATCAAAATTATTGTTAATGAATATCATCACCCTTTTGAGTTTCTTTGTCCATGGGAGAAGTATATTTCCACACAACTTCATCTAAAATGGTTGAATAAGTTTCCTGTCAACAATAAATATTATATTACTTCGCTTTTAGCCAGAACAATACTCATCATCTTTTGTTATTATCTAAGCCATTACAATTATAACTTGCTAAACTTATTTCACCATTTACCATAAAAAGATACAAGTTTCAATTCTATTTATCATAATATATCATAAAAAGTACCATAGTGATTGAGTATCCATATAGCTGTACCATGATATTTGCATTGCTACTAAGTAATTCTTCCATTTAAGAATGATGAAGGCCACTGTGTTATTCAATGCTGCAGAAAGGTTTTGGTACCCTTCCCCAGATCTGTGCCTCGACACAATCCTGTCTCGGAGCTCTATGGACAATTCCTTCGCCCTCATGGCTTGGTTTTTGCTCTGACATGCACTGTCAACTGTGGGACCTTATATAGATAGGTGTGTGCCTTTCCAAATCATGTCTGCCACAGGTGGACTTCAATCAAGTTGTAGTAACACCTCAAGGATGATCAATAGAAACAGGATGCACCTGAACTAAATTTCATTTTTTTAAGTCAGTAAAGTCAGTAAAGAAGTCAGTAAAGAACAAATTCTTATTTTCAATGAAACCCTAGGAACAGTGGGTTAACTGCCTTGTTCAGGGGCAGAATGACAGATTTTCACCTTGTTAGCTCGGGAATTCGATGCTGCAACCTTTCGGGTTACTTGTCCAACCTGCCGCCCCAACCCCTGGCAAAGGGTCTGAATACTTATGTAAGTAAGGTATTTTAATTTAAAATGTTGTATACATTTGCATTTATAAAAACCTGTTTTTCTTTTTCATGACGGGGTATTGTGTGTAGATTGCGGAGGATTTTAAAAAATGTAATCCATTTTGAAATAAGGCTGTAACTTAACAAAATCTGGAAAAGTCAAGGTGTCTGAATACTTTCCAAAGGCACTTTATAACCAGGATTGCCATTACAAAAAGTATATTTTTGGCAAGCAATTATTATTTTAGCAAATATTTTTTGTAATTAACCCTATATTGTCCCTAATATCATTACCCCATTGTTAGAGGAATGTAATTCCTATATGTTCGTTAACCAATTCAATTATAACAAAGCAAAACACTTTGTCCATTTTTAAGAGTTTGTAAGGTTGTTATTTGCATAAAATAGACAAAGATCAGTCTCAAAACTAATCAATAGCTTTTATTCCCGAGAGCTCTGCTCAAAATACCATGTACATTAGTTTATATATCATTCTAACCTAACAAATAAGAATTTGTTCTTAACGGACTTGCCTAGTTAAATAAAGATCAAATTCAGACCCCTTTACTTTTTCCACATTTTGTTACATTACAGCCTTATTCTAAAATGGAATTTAAAAAAATCCTCATCAATCTACAACCAATGCCTCATAATAACAAAGCAAAATATGTTTTTTAGACATTTTTGCAAAGGTACACTACTGTTCAAAAGTATGGGGTCACTTAGAAATGTCCTTGTTTTTGAAAGAAAAGCTATTTTTTTTGTCCATTAAAAAAATATACATTTGATCAGAAATACACTGTAGACTGTAACTGTAGACTCCTCAGAGGAGGAAGGGGAGGACCATCCTACTCAGTGAACAATTGTTTTATTTTTTATAGTGAAACATGAAAAAGTTATCATATTTAGATAAAACTATACTAAATATATTTAGGTCACCAAATAACTGATAAAAACACACTGTTTTGCAATGCAGATCAACAGTAGCCTAAATAGCATCTCTTGGATAACACCATGTTGTAGCCACAGCTATTTTCCGTCCTCCTTTGGGTACATGGACTTCAATACAAAACCTAAGAGGCTCATGGTTCTCACCCCCTTCCATAGACTTACACATTAATTATGATGACATCTGGAGGACGTCCTTGAACCTATCAGAGCTCTTGCAGCATGAACTGACATATTGTCCAGCCAATCAAAGGATCAGAGAATTGAGTCATTGAATAAAAGAGAGAGAAAAACAATAGTTGAAGAGTTTTTCATAAAGTAATTTCCTCCAAAATTAAGAAGCATCAGAGAGAGAGAGAGAGAGAGAGCTGGCTATATTATTATATCTTTTTTCACTTTAACTTCCCTAGCTAGCTAATGCAGCTAGCTAAGTTAGCCTACTCAAACACCTGGATCAAACAGAAATGAATGCTATTTATGTTAGCTTGCTGGCTAAAGCTATCCAGCACTGCAACTCTTCCAAGTCAAGGTTTGTTGTTTTGGAAAATGTGTTGTTTTAAAAGTGTACTGGAAAGTTTCTTAGTAGCTAACCAACTTTTTAGTTTGCATCCTGGCATCAATTGTAGTTGGTATCAGTTGCTGGGAACGCTACTTTCTGTCTAGTGATCCTGCCGACCAAGGCCGGGTCTGAGGAGGTATTTGGCGTAGCAGCTAGCCTAGCTGCTAGCTATCTGCCTATCGAGCTAGCAGGGTTTCCTGAGGGCTTGAACGCAGCCCGTGACACGGTTAGCCCTTGTAGCTGGGACCGCGGATTGTTCCGCTTATGGTGAAAGGAGGAGGGGTCATTCCCTGTACCATCTGTGGCCGTCTAATTAGGGAGGCCACCGCTCCACTAGACATGGTTACGCAGGAGGGTCACAGGGAGAGAATCAGTCTCTTCCTTATTTATTCTCCTGCGTTTCCCGTTGTGCTGGGCCTACCCTGGTTGGCCTGTCATGACCCCACTATTTCATGGCAACAAAGGGCTCTCAAGGGGTGGTAATGAGAGTGCTCAGGGAGGTGCGTAGGGGTTTCCATCGGTGCGACTATGGTGGAAAGTCCAGACCAGGTCTCCACCGTGCGCATCCCCACAGAATATGTTGATTTGTCTCTCGACTTCTGTAAGAAGAGGGCGACTAAGTTACCACCCCAACGACAGGGGGATTGTGCGATAAATCTCCTGGTAGACACAGCACTTCCCAGGAGTCACGTGTATCCTCTGTCACAGGGGGGAGACGACGGCTATGGAAACATATGTCTCTGAATCCCTGGGAAAGAAGGATGGGGGTCTGCGCCCGTGTATTGACTATCGAGGTATCAATCAGATCACTGTGAGGTATGGCTACCCGCTGCCTCTCATCGCCAGTGCGATCTAGTCAATGCACAGGGCGCGCTTCTTCACAAAATTGGATCTCAGGAGCGCTTACAACCTGCTGCGTATCCGGGAGGGGGACAAGTGGAAGACGGCATTTAGTACCACCTCAGGGCACTATGAGTACCTCGTCATGCCGTACGGGTTGATAAATGCTCCTTCAGTCTTCCAGGCCTTTGTTGACGAGAGTATCCGGGACCTGCACGGGCAGGGTGTAGTGGTGTATATCCACGACATTCTGATATACTCCGCTACACGCGCCGAGCATATGTCCCTGGTGCGCAGGGTGCTTGGTCGACTGTTGCTGTTGGAGCATGACCTGTACGTCAAGGCTGAGAAATGTCTGTTCTTCCAACAGTCCATCTCCTTCCTAGGGTACCGCATTTCCACTTCAGGGGTGTAGATGGAGAGTGACCGCATTTCAGCCTTGCGTAATTGGCTGACTCCCACCACGGTAAAGGAAGTTCAGTGGTTTCTATGGTTTGCCAACTACTACCGGAGGTTAATCCTGGGTTTTGGTCAGGTAGCAGCTCCCATTACCTCACTCCTGAAGGGTGGACCGGTGCGTTAACAGTGGTTGGCTGAGGCGGACAGGGCTTTTGGTCACCGTGCTCGGGCACGCCACCAAAGCTCCGCCCCTGTGCTTTCTTTTCGAAGAAGCTCAGCCCGTCAGAGCGAAACTATGATGTGGGGGACCAGGAGCTGTTAGCTGTTGTCAAGGCTCTGAAGACGTGGGGACATTGGCTTGAGGGGGCTATACACCCTTTTCTCATCTGGACTGACCACCGCAATCTGGAGTACATCCGGGCGGCGAGGAGACTGAACCCTTACCAGGCAAGGTGGGCCGTTCTTTACCTGTTTTGTTTTCACTCTGTCCAACAGACCAGGTTCCCAGAACGCTAAGGCAGATGCACTGTCCCAGATGTATGACACAGAGGAGCGGTCAATGGATCACACTCCCATACTTCCGGCCTCTTGCCTGGTGGCACCGGTGGTGTGGGAGCTGGACGCGGACATCGAGCGGGTGTTACGCACGGAGCCCACTCCCCCCCAGTGTCCAGCTGGGCGCCTGTACGTTCCGTTTGCTGTCCGCGACCGTTTGATCTATTGGGCCCACACGTCACCCTCCTCTGGTGACCCTGGCATCGGTCGGACGGTGTGTTGCCTTAGTGTGAAGTACTGGTGCACCTGCCTAGAGGGAAGTTACAACCCCTACCCGTTCCACAACGGCCGTGGTCGCACCTGTCAGTGGACTTCCTGACGGATCTTCCTCCCTCACAGGGCAACCATGATCCTGGTCGTTGTGGATCAGTTTTCAAAGTCCCGAGGAGACTGAACGAGGTATGCTACAGGTTACAGCTTCCCCCAGATTACCGTATTAATCCCTCGTTCCATGTGTCTCTCCTCAGGCCGGTGGTGGCTGGTCCACTCCAGGAGTCTGAGGTGCGGGAGGTTCCACCGCCCCCTCTGGACATCAAGGGGGCCCCGGCGTATGCTGATCGAGCCATCCTGGACTCGAGGCGTTGGGCGCGGGTCCTTCAGTACCTTGTGGAGTGGGAAGGGTAAGGTCCGGAGGAGAGATGCTGGGTGCCGGTGGAGGACATCTTGGAACCTTCGTTGCTGCGGGAGTTCCAACGTCTCCATCCGATCGCCCTGCGCCTCGTTCTCCGGGTCGTCCCTGAGGTTGGTATCGGTCCGCTGCTGGAGCTGCGCGGGTGGTACTGTCACGACTTCTTCCGAAGTCGGTCCCTTTCTTTGTTCGGGCGGCGTTCGGCGGTCGACGTCACCGGCCTTCTAGCCATAGCCGATCCACTTTTCATTTTCCATTTGTTTTGTCTATGTCTTGTTTCAATACCTGGTTTCAATTCCCCAATTACTTGTTCATTATTTAACCCTCTGTTCCCCCATGTTTGTTTGTGAGTAATTGTTTATTGTATTGCGGTCCGTATTTGTGGCCTTGTATTTATACGACGTGTATTGTTATAGTATTGAGTAAAATTGCTTTCATTACTCATATCTGCTTTCCTGCGCCTGACTCATCTCACCAGCTACACACAGACACATTTCAAACTTCTTGTATTTTCCGCATTGACTGACCTTCATGTCTTAAAGTAATGATGGACTGTCGTTTCTCTTTGATTATTTAAGCTGTTTTTGCCATAATAAGGACTTGGTCTTTTACCAATTAGGGCTATCTTCTGTGTACCACTCCTGCCTTGTCACAAGACAACTGATTGTGCTAAACATATTAAGGATAGAAATTCCACTATTTCACTATTAACAAGGCACACCTGTTAATTGAAATGCATTCCAGGTGACTGCCTCATGAAGCTGGTTGAGAGAATGTCAAGGGTGTGCACAGCTGTCATCAAGGCAAAGGGTGGCTACTTTGAAAAATCTCAAATATAAAATATTTTTTATTTGTTTAATACTTTTTGGGTTACTACAGGATTCCATATGTGTTATTTTATAGTTTTTATGTCTTCACTATTATTCTACAATATAGAAAATAGTAAAAATAAAGAAAAACCCTGGAATGAGTAGGTGTGTCCAAACGTTTGACTGGTACTGTATATATATGTTGCAGTGACTCTTATGTGGATGATGTAAAAAAATATTCGTTGGTCTGATATGATTAATAAGGAGCATCCAGACGCTGCACTTGATGAATTTATGAAATTGCTTTGTCCAATTATTGATAAACATGAGCCTGTTAATAAGAAACTGACTGCTAGAACTGTTAAGGTTCCATGGCTTGATGAGGAATTGAAAAACTGTATGGTTGAAAGAGATGGGGAAAAAAGAGTGGCTAATAAATCTGACTGGCTTATAATCTGACTGGCTGATTTACTGCAAATTGAGAAATTATGTGACTAAACTCAACAACAAAAAGAAGAAACCGTATAATGAAGCCAAAATCAATAACATAAAGAATGATGAAAAAAAACTTCAGTACTTTAAATGAAGTTATGGGCAGAAAGACCAATTCAACTCCACCTTTTATCGAATCAGATGGTTTGTTCATCACAAAACCATTTGATGTTGCCAATTATTTTACTGATTACTTCATTGGCAAAGTGGGCAAACTTAGGCAGGCAATGCCAACAACTAACAGTGAGCCATCGTATTCATGGATAAAAAACTAATAATGAAAGAAAAGCATTGCAAGTTAGAATTTTGTAAAGTTAGTTTGGGAGAGGTGAAAGCAATTATTGTTATCGATCAATATTGACAAACATCCTGGCATTGACAATTTAGATGGAAAGCTGTCATGTCTCTAATCTAAGCCTAGAGGAAAGACTTTGTCCTCGGGCCTGGAGCCAAAGTATTCGGCTACCCAGAAGTGGTAAACCGGCATTTGCGGGTTGCTACAGCAGACCTATGAGCTTGCAGCCAGCTATTAGTAAACTGTTGGAAAAAATGACCAAATACAATGCTATTTCTCTGTAAACAAATTAACAGACTTTCAGCATGCTTATAAAGAAGGGCACTGACACAAATGACTGATGATTGGTTGAAAGTAATTGATAAGAAGATTGTGGAAGCTGTACTGTTAGATTTCAGTGCAGCCTTTGATATTATCAACCATAATCTGTTGTTCAAAAAATATGTGTTATGGTTTTTCAACCTCTGCCATATCATGGATTCAGAGCTATCTATCTAAAGAACATGAAGGTGGAATTTAATGGAAGCTTCTCTAATGTCAAACATGTAAAGTGTGGTGTACCGCAGTGCAGATCTCTAGGCCCTCTACTCTTTTCTATTTTTACCAATGACCTGCCATTGGCATTTAACAAAGCATGTGTGTCCATGTATGCTGATGATTCAAACATATACGCATCAGCAACCACAGCTAATGAAGTCACTGAAACCCTTAACAATATCACGACTCAGGATATGACCCAGATACAGACACAGGAGGCAGGTAGTTAGATTCTCTGAGTATTTATTAACACCAAGGGGCAGATCGAGGGCAGGCAGATGTTCGTAATCCAAGGCAGAGTCATTAAGGGTCAGAATGGCCGGCAGGATCAGGACAAGCAGAAGACAAGAAAATGAGAATTGGAGAAACGGGAAACACGCTGGTAAGACCTGACAAAACAAGACAAACTGGCAACAGACATACAGAAAACGCAGGTATAAATGCACAGAGGATAATGGGGAAGAATAGGAGACACCTAGTGGGGGATGGAGACAAGTACAAGGCAGGTGAAACAGATCCCGGTGTGACAAACAACGAGTTGCAGTCTGTTTTGGAATGGGTGGCCAGTAATAAACTGGTCCTGAAAATCTCTAAAACTAAGAGCATTGTATTTAGTACAAATCATTGCCTAAGTTTTAGACCTCAGCTGAATCTGGTAATGAAGGGTGTGGCTGTTGATCAAGTTGAGGAGACTAAATTACTTTTCTTTACCTTAGATTGTAAACTGTCATGGTCTATACCTTAGATTGTAAACTGTCATGGTCAAAACATCAAATCAAATCAAATCAAATTTTTATTTGTCACATACACATGGTTAGCAGATGTTAATGCGAGTGTAGCGAAATGCTTGTGCTTCTAGTTCCGACAATGCAGTAATAACCAACAAGTAATCTAACTAACAATTCCAAAACTACTGTCTTGTACACAGTGTGAGGGGATAAAGAATATGTACATAAGGATATATGAATGAGTGATGGTACAGAGCAGCATAGGCAGATACAGTAGATGGTATCGAGTACAGTATATACATATGAGATGAGTATGTAAACAAAGTGGCATAGTTAAAGTGGCTAGTGATACATGTATTACATAAGGATACAGTCGATGATATAGAGTACAGTATATACGTATGCATATGAGATGAATAATGTAGGGTAAGTAACATTATATAAGGTAGCATTGTTTAAAGTGGCTAGTGATATATTTACATAATTTCCCATCAATTCCCATTATTAAAGTGGCTGGAGTTGAGTCAGTGTCAGTGTGTTGGCAGCAGCCACTCAATGTTAGTGGTGGCTGTTTAACAGTCTGATAGCCTTGAGATAGAAGCTGTTTTTCAGTCTCTCGGTCCCAGCTTTGATGCACCTGTACTGACCTCGCCTTCTGGATGATAGCGGGGTGAACAGGCAGTGGCTCGGGTGGTTGATGTCCTTGATGATCTTTATGGCCTTCCTGTGACATCGGGTGGTGTAGGTGTCCTGGAGGGCAGGTAGTTTGCCCCCGGTGATGCGTTGTGCAGACCTCACTACCCTCTGGAGAGCCTTACGGTTGAGGGCGGAGCAGTTGCCGTACCAGGCGGTGATACAGCCCGCCAGGATGCTCTCGATTGTGCATCTGTAGAAGTTTGTGAGTGCTTTTGGTGACAAGCCGAATTTCTTCAGCCTCCTGAGGTTGAAGAGGCGCTGCTGCGCCTTCTTCACAATGCTGTCTGTGTGAGTGGACCAATTCAGTTTGTCTGTCATGTGTATGCCGAGGAACTTAAAACTTGCTACCCTCTCCACTACTGTTCCATCGATGTGGATAGGGGGGTGTTCCCTCTGCTGTTTCCTGAAGTCCACAATCATCTCCTTAGTTTTGTTGACGTTGAGTGTGAGGTTATTTTCCTGACACCACACTCCGAGGGCCCTCACCTCCTCCCTGTAGGCCGTCTCGTCGTTGTTGGTAATCAAGCCTACCACTGTTGTGTCGTCCGCAAACTTGATGATTGAGTTGGAGGCGTGCGTGGCCACACAGTCGTGGGTGAACAGGGAGTACAGGAGAGGGCTCAGAACGCACCCTTGTGGGGCCCCAGTGTTGAGGATCAGCGGGGAGGAGATGTTGTTGCCTACCCTCACCACCTGGGGGCGGCCCGTCAGGAAGTCCAGTACCCAGTTGCACAGGGCGGGGTCGAGACCCAGGGTCTCGAGCTTGATGACGAGCTTGGCGGGTACTATGGTGTTGAATGCCGAGCTGTAGTCAATGAACAGCATTCTCACATAGGTATTCCTCTTGTCCAGATGGGTTAGGGCAGTGTGCAGTGTGGTTGAGATTGCATCGTCTGTGGACCTATTTGGGCGGTAAGCAAATTGGAGTGGGTCTAGGGTGTCAGGTAGGGTGGAGGTGATATGGTCCTTGACTAGTCTCTCAAAGCACTTCATGATGACGGAAGTGAGTGCTACGGGGCGGTAGTCGTTTAGCTCAGTTACCTTAGCTTTCTTGGGAACAGGAACAATGGTGGCCCTCTTGAAGCATGTGGGAACAGCAGACTGGTATAGGGATTGATTGAATATGTCCGTAAACACACCGGCCAGCTGGTCTGCGCATGCTCTGAGGGCGCGGCTGGGGATGCCGTCTGGGCCTGCAGCCTTGCGAGGGTTAACACGTTTAAATGTCTTACTCACCTCGGCTGCAGTGAAGGAGAGACCGCAAGTTTTCGTTGCAGGCCGTGTCAGTGGCACTGTATTGTCCTCAAAGCGGGCAAAAAAGTTATTTAGTCTGCCTGGGAGCAGGACATCCTGGTCCGTGACTGGGCTGGATTTCTTCCTGTAGTCCGTGATTGACTGTAGACCCTGCCACATGCCTCTTGTGTCTGAGCCGTTGAATTGAGATTCTACTTTGTCTCTGTACTGACGCTTAGCTTGTTTGATAGCCTTGCGGAGGGAATAGCTGCACTGTTTGTATTCGGTCATGTTACCAGACACCTTGCCCTGATTAAAAGCAGTGGTTCGCGCTTTCAGTTTCACACGAATGCTGCCATCAATCCACGGTTTCTGGTTAGGGAATGTTTTAATCGTTGCTATGGGAACGACATCTTCAACGCACGTTCTAATGAACTCGCACACCGAATCAGCGTATTCGTCAATGTTGTTGTCTGACGCAATACGAAACATGTCCCAGTCCACGTGATGGAAGCAGTCTTGGAGTGTGGAGTCAGCTTGGTCGGACCAGCGTTGGACAGACCTCAGCGTGGGAGCCTCTTGTTTTAGTTTCTGTCTGTAGGCAGGGATCAACAAAATGGAGTCGTGGTCAGCTTTTCCGAAAGGGGGGCGGGGCAGGGCCTTATATGCGTCGCGGAAGTTAGAGTAACAATGATCCAAGGTCTTTCCACCCCTGGTTGCGCAATCGATATGCTGATAAAATTTGGGGAGTCTTGTTTTCAGATTAGCCTTGTTAAAATCCCCAGCTACAATGAATGTAGCCTCCGGATAAATGGTTTCCAGTTTGCAAAGAGTCAAATAAAGTTCATTCAGAGCCAACGATGTGTCTGCTTGGGGGGGGGATATATACGGCTGTGATTATAATCGAAGAGAATTCTCTTGGTAGATAATGCGGTCTACATTTGATTGTGAGGAATTCTAAATCAGGTGAACAGAAGGATTTGAGTTCCTGTATGTTTCTTTCATCACACCATGTCACGTTAGTCATAAGGCATACGCCCCCGCCCCTCTTTTTACCAGAAAGATGTTTTTTCCTGTCTGCGCGATGCGTGGAGAAACCTGTTGGCTGCACCGCTTCGGATAGCGTCTCTCCAGTAAGCCACGTTTCCGTGAAGCAAAGAACGTTACAGTCTCTGATGTCCCTCTGGAATGCTACCCTTGCTCGGATTTCATCAACCTTGTTGTCAAGAGACTGGACATTGGCAAGAAGAATGCTAGGGAATGGTGCACGGTGTGCCCGTCTCCGGAGTCTGACCAGAAGACCGCCTCGTTTCCCTCTTTTTCGGAGTCGTTTTTTTGGGTCGCTGCATGGGATCCACTCCGTTGTCCTGTTTGTAAGGCAGAGCACAGGATCCGCGTCGCGAAAAGCGTACTGATGGTGAGTTGACGCTGATCTTATATTCAGTAGTTCTTCTCGACTGTATGTGATGAAACCTAAGATGACCTGGGGTACTAATGTAAGAAATAACACGTAAAAAAACAAAAAACTGCATAGTTTCCTAGGAACGCGAAGCGAGGCGGCCATCTCTGTCGGCGCCGGAAGATTTTTTTTTTTTTTTTTATTTATTTATTTTTTTTTAGATTCAATGGATGTAAAGATGGGGAGAGGTCTGTCTGAAATAAAGAGATGCACTGCTTTTTTGACACCACACTCCAAAAAGCAAGTCCTGCAGTCTCTAGTTTTGTCTTATCTTGATTATTGTTCAGTTGTGTGATCGAGTGCTGCAAGCTGGCCCAGAACAGAGCTGCACGTCTTGCTCTTCATTGTAATCAGAGGGCTGATATAAATCATATGCATGCCAGTCTCTCCGTGGTTAGGAGTTGAGAAGAGACTGACTGCATCACTTCTTCTTTTTACAAGAAACATTAATGTGTTGAAAATACCAAATTGTTATAGTCAACTTACACAGAGCTCTGACACACACTTACCGCACCAAACATGCCACCATGCCTTTTCACAGTCCCCAAATCCAGAACAAATTCAAGAAAGGGTACAGTATTATATAGAGCCATTATTGCATGGAACTTCGTTCCATCTCATATTGCTCAAATGAACAGCAAACCTGGTTTCAAAAAACAGATGAAGCAACACCTCACAACACCTCTCCCCTATTTGACCTAGATAGTTTGCGTGTATGTATTAATACGTAGGCTTCATGTGCCTTTTGTAAAAAATATATATAAACAAATAAAAAATGTAGTTCTGTCCTTGAGCTGTTGTCTGTTCTGTATTATGTCATGTTTAATATTTTGTGTGGACCCCTGAAAGAGTAGGTGCTGCTTTTGCAACAGCTAATAGGGCTCCTAATAAAATACCAAACTGCTTGCTATACACTGTACTATGTGATTGTAGCAGGTTTACTAACGCATTATTTCTAGTAGCTATGTTGACTATGACATTAGCTAATATGGTGACAACGATGTGGGCTATGTGTAGCGGTTAGCGGTTATGGTATGAAAGTTTGGCTAAGGTGCCACCAGCCACCTGTGAGAGGAAGCTAGGAAAGGAGGAAAGGAAAGGGAGCTAGGAATGGAGGAAAGGAATCTAGGAAAGAAAATTAGAGAAGGAAAGGAAGAAAGAAAGGATGTTAGGAAAGATAGCTAGGAAATGAGGAAAGGAGCTAGGAATGGAAATTAGATAAAGAAAGGGAGATAGGGAATGAGGAGAGGAAAGGGAAGTCGGGATGGGCAACTTTGATGGGGGTAGGAGCCACAAAAAAAACAGAACTCATCATGAGGGGCCGCAGTGGCTCGTGGGTCTGCGTTCCCACCCCATGACAGCGAAGATAACATGTTTTTAGATTTAAGTTTTTAGTGATGGGGCAGTATTCGGAAATTCGGATGAATGACGTGAACTGCGTGAACTGCCTGTTACTCAGGCCCAGAAGCTAGGATATGCATATAATTGATAGATTTGGATAGAAAACACTAAAGTTTCCAAAACTTAAATGTCTGTGAGTATAACAGAACTGATATGGAAGGCGAAAACCTGAGGAAAATCCATCCAGGAAGTGGTATTTCTTTGATGTGGGGGGTTTTCAATTGAATGCTTATTGAGTATCTAATAGGACCCAGATTGCCGTTCCTATGGCTTCCACTGGATGTCAACAGTCTTTTGACATTGTTTCAGGCTTGTTTTCTCAAAAATGAAGAAGAATGAGACCTTCCTGTTAGGGGACTGAGGAAGCATGCAGTGCTGGTTTGCGAGCGTGGCTGTGTGAGTGCCCTTTGTCCTTTTTCCTTTCTATTGAATATGCTATTGTCCGGGTGAAATATTATTGATTATTTAGACAATTGACAACCTGAGGATTAATTGTAAACATCGTTTGACATATTTCGACGAACTTTACCGGTACTATTAGGATGTATATGTCTGCATGATTTGATCGCCTTTGAGCCAGTGGATTACTGAACAAAACATGCCTACAAAAGTTTTTGGGATATAAAGAGGGACTTTATCGAACAAAACAAACATTTATTGTGTAGCTGGGACTCTTGTGACTGCAACCAGATGAAGATCTTCAAAGGTAAGTGATTAATTGTATCGCTGTTTCTGACTTTTGTGATTCCTCTACTTGGTTGGAAAATGTTTGTATGCTTTTGGAAGTGGGGCGTTGTCCTCAGATAATCGCATGGTATGATTTCACCTTAAATCCTTTTTGAAATCTGACAAAGCGGCTGGATTAACAAGAAGTTAATCTTTAAGCCGACGTATAACACTTGTATTTTTATGAATGTTTATTATGACTATTTCTGTATTTTGAATTTAGTGCTCTGCAATTTCACCGGATCATTTGTTTTTCAACAGGGCAATGACCCAACACACCTCCAGGCTGTGATAGGGCTATTTGACCAATGAGAGTGATGGAGTGCTGCATCAGATGACCTGGCCTCCACAATCACCTGACCTCAACCCAAGTGAGATGTTTTTGGATGAGTTGGACCGCAGTGTGAAGGAAAAGCAGCCAACAAGAGCTCAGCATATGTGGGAACTCCTTCAGCACTGTTGGAAAAGCATTCCAGGTGAAGTTGGTTGAGAGAATGCCAAGTGTGTGCAAAGCTGTCATCAACACAAAAGTGGCTACCTTGAAGAATCTAAAATAAATGTAACACTTGTTTGGTTACTACATGATTCCATGTGTGTTATTTCATTGTTTTGATGTCTTCACTATTATTCTACTATGTAGAAAATAGTCAAATTAAAGAAAAATCCCTGAATGAGTAGGTGTTTCCAAATTTTTGACCGGTACTGTACAGTGGTGTAAATTATTTAAGTAAAAATACTTTGCGGTACTCCTTTCTTTTTGATGACCAATTTACCCCTTTTACCAAAGAGCACCTTCTTGCTACCAAAATGTACTATTGTGTACCTTAGTAGAGCTTCCCTTCCTCCTCTTTCTACTAGTTTTTTGGGGTATCTGTACTTTGCTTTACTATTTGTATTTATATTTTTGACAACTTCTACTTTTACTCCATTACATTCATAAAGAAAATATTGTACTTTTTACTGCATACATTTTCCCTGACACCCAAAAGTATTAGTTACATTTTGAATGCTTAGCAGGACAGGACAGGAAAATTCAAATTCACACAATTATTAAGAGAACATCCCTGGTCATCCCAACTGCCTCTTATCTGGCAGACTCACTAAACACAAATGCTTCGTTTGTAAAGGATGTCTGAGTGTTGGAGTGAGCCTCTGGCTGTCCGTAAATAAATAAAACAGAAAAGTGTGCATTCTGGTTTACTTAATATAATGAATGTGAAATTATTTATACTTTTAATATTGATACTTAAGTATATTTTAACAATTACCTTTACTTTTCATACTTAAGTATATTTAAAAAACAAATACTTTCAAACTTTTACTCAAGTAGTATTTTACTTGTTGACTTTCACATTTACTTGAGTCATTTTTTATTATGGTATCTTTACTTTTACTCAAGTATGACAATTGGGTACTTTTTCCACCACTGTATGTAAATGTGATATTTTTTGTTTTGATATGTTTATTATATATTTGTAAAAAAAAACAAAAAACCTGTTTTTCCATTGTCATTGTGTGTAGATTGATGAGGAAAACAACTATTTCATCAATTTTAGAATAAGGCTGTAATGTAGCAAAATGTGGAGGGGTTTGAAAACTTTTCGAAGGCACTGTATATACTATATATGGTCTATGGGCTACATACCTGTACATGTGACCAGTGACCTAAAACCCCATGTAAAGAGTTCCCCTAGTGTACAAAATCCACAGACAGACAATGTACATCACATTAAATCATATGAGCACCAGCAGGCCAACATATTAGGCAAGACTAAACACTACTTCCTGGGCATAGCCCATACATTTGATGTCTTATTCTCCCTGTGATCCAGAGTCACCTGCCATTCACCAAGTTATTGCCTATCTTTTTATTGATCATGACTTATTCAGTCTTTTGTATCTAGGTTTTTAGGATAGAGGGCTATTTTCCTTCAAATTATGAGCTAAAGGAAATGGACCCTTAATGGACCTCTCTCTCTCTCTCTCCGCTTTCTCTCTATCTCTCTCTCTGCTTTCTCTCTCTGCTCTCTCTCTCTCTCTCTCTATCTCTCACACAAGTAGGATGCAGATGGCACTAGTGAATCACAGCTGCCAGATTTGTGTTATCAACTCCATTGACGTGCTAATGTTTAATGGAGTCAAATATCCTATATCGTGCCATATTACAGTATGAGCATACAGTTTGTTAAATGAGATAGATATTAATCTAACACATCACATATAATTGGTGATAGTAATATGTGGGCTTCTGTCTTATAACTATTAAATTGTCATATTATGGTCGGTTAAAAACAATCGTGGGGATATAGTGTAATAGGCCTAGCATACTTGGTGGTGCCAACCAATCATGTTGGCAAAATTGTGTAAGCCTACCCTGCATATTGACAAGTCAAAATGGGATTTAATTTGAAAATATAAGACTAAAACAGTAGAAACCGGAATAGAAACCCTTTATATAAGCTACTGTGGTGGCATTATTCATAATGCAGCTGTCCTGTATGACCTGTATGTCTATGCATTGACTCAATTACTTATATTTCAAATGAGAGGATTTTAGGTTAGGTTGGTTGTAAACACATGACTGTGCCTTTAAAGCTGCCTCAGTGTAAAAGGAACTGAGCACTCGGAAACGATTGAATTTGACAAGCCTTTCTAGACATGGAAAATCATGCCTTGGGAATGCATGAGACAGGATCTAATTATTGAATGATTCCATGTAGCGCCACAGACTAATGTAGCGCACAGGAGATCGGACAACTGTTTCTGATCCGAGGACGTGGATGAGCCTACATTTAATCTATCTCGACATTAGCCGGCGCTGTTCAGTGTCTCTCCACCTTATCATAATCGATTCAACCTCGTTTGAAAACGTAAAGTGTAGGCTTTTCCTAAAATGCAAACCAACGGTTGTAGTTTATAGATATGCATTAGTTTGTATTGCTGGATGTATTCGTACGCCATGCCTTCGATTGAGTGGACTGAACAGTGGTTTGGCTATAGTCTACCAAACCCTGTTAATTGCGTGCTGAAGAGATGATGACGGCCTGTCCTCCGATTTATGTTTATTTATTCCTCAAGACGAACGAGAACCTCAGCATCAGTGGAAATGGAGATGTGTTCTTGAAATGTCTGGCAGTTAAACGGATCCATTTAAGATGGTGTGTGCAAAGACGGCATGTTTCAGAGCAATTTGTTTGCTATCAGCAGAAAATGGAACTACGAACATGGGTGTAGCCTATTTCATATTCAAAACGGAAACGTGTGAGATGAAGGATAACAAGAAAATACATTTCGATGGATCTCAGTCGCTTCTGAAATCAGGCAATGCTTCAAATCCAGGAGAATACTGAATGATATTCTAAAACGGTTAAAACCTAGATGCTGTTCACCGTGAGGTAGTGTAACATAATCGTGCATCATGTTAATTTCTTGCTGGCCAATTTTTATCAATCATTGATAGGCCTACTTCGACCGGGGAAAGCACGACCACTTGATGTGGGGATATAGAATACTCGCGCCTTTGACAATAGCTTGGTTACATAGATGGCAAATTCAAGCGAGTTTGGGGAAAGCAGTCCCACGCTACATAATTATGCCATCACCGCCTCTGCGGTGAAACTGGCCTCGCTCGGTCTGGTCATTTGCATCAGCCTTTTCGGGAATGCGGCGTTGTCCCTGCTGGTGCTGAAAGACATCTCCCTTCACAAGGCTCCGTATTTTTTTCTACTTGATCTGTGCTTGGCAGATGTAATACGGTCTGCCGTGTGTTTGCCGTTTGTAATGATATCAATCAACAACCGTTCCATCTGGACGTACAGCATTATACGTTGCAAAATTATCGCGTTCCTCTCGGTCCTTTTTTGTTTTCATGTAGCGTTTATGCTCTTCTGCGTCAGTGTAACCAGATACATGGCGATTGCACACCACAGGTTTTATTCCAAACGAATGACATTGTGGACATGTGTGGCAGTGATTTGCATGGTGTGGACCCTCTCTGTCGCTATGGCTTTCCCCCCTGTATTTGACGTTGGCACCTACAAATTCATCCATGAAGAGGAACAATGCATTTTTGAGCACCGATATGTGAAAGCAAATGACACCCTGGGTTTCATGTTGATGCTGGCTGTCATCGTGGGAACAACGCACGTTGTTTACATAAAAATGTTGTGTTTCGTGTACGACCATCGGAAGATGAAACCCGCTCAGCTTGTCCCAGCAATAAGCCAAAACTGGACCTTTCACGGGCCAGGTGCAACTGGGCAGGCAGCCGCCAATTGGATAGCAGGATTTGGACGTGGTCCCACCCCACCAACATTGGTGGGAATCAGACAAACTTCGCATAATGGAAACAGAAGGCTGCTTGTCTTGGATGAATTTAAAATGGAAAAACGCATAGGGAAAATGTATTACATGATAACCCTGGCGTTTCTTATCCTCTGGGCCCCGTACATTGTTACTTGCTACATTCGAGTGTTTGTCAAAGGAGGCACAATTCCACAGGTCTACCTGACTACAGCCGTGTGGATGACGTTCGTTCAGGCGGGGGCGAATCCCATTATTTGTTTCATATTCAACAAGGAGCTGAGATCGCGCCTCAGAGCCAGTTTCCCATGTTGTCTCAGCACACAGACGCCTATGTCTATGGAGCCATACTGTGTCATCTGATAGGTTCTACTGTTGTTTTAGACAAGGGGAAAAGAACAGAACTGTCATGTTGGTTTTGATGCCTTAGGTGATATTACTCTGTTGCTAAGCTTGTCCAATTTTCCACACAGGCTGGCCATATTTTGTAATTTGCACTTACAGAAAGTGCAAAATGTTGCCAATCTGTATTTCGAATAGGCCTACTAATAATGTTGCATATTTGAAGAATCTCATTGGGATATTATTTGAGTAATGTAGGCCTATGGCAATTCAGTTACAAGAGCATAAGACAATTCTGTACATTCTCTAAAGCTGTTTATTTCTGAACTTTAAAAAAAAATCTAATATGTTGAAGCTTTCATAAAATCTTCATATAATTATTTGTGTGGAGAAGGTGATAAAACAAACTTTTACAGTCTTTTGCAAATACATTTTCTTCCTGGATTTTAATAACATGTGTTGATAAAAATGTATACCTTGCACATTCCCTGTAAAAAAGACAAATGACATGTTTTTTTCTATGGACAAGGACGATGGAACTCTAAAAGAAGCAAAGCATCAGTGCTGCAGAGAGATGTTTGTACTTCTGAGTAAATAAACAACAGATGAATGATTCGTATTGATTTGATTCTGTTATACAGGTAACTGAACAATATCCGTTATGTGTTTCAATCCAATAACGATATAGACACATCCTATTTTCTACCACTCATCCTCAAACGCTAACTGAACAATTGACCATATTTTGTTGTATCATTACCTCCTCTATAGCACAACATGTGGGGGGTTGTATTACCCTGAAACAATAATATAATTATACTAAAATCGGGGTATCTGGGCAGATCATGTTTTCATTGTGATCAGCTAACTTGTTACCATACTATTACCATGTTATTACCACTTTATTCTGCACTGTAATGTAAAATGCTACCATCATTCATGTCCCCGAGAATTTAGCCGGCCTTAGAAAGTTTGTGCTTCTGAAAAAGCAGTGCAGCAAGAGTCCAGTTTGCCTCTGCTTACACACTCCATTCTTCTCATAAGACTTTAACTAACCAGCATGCACCTTTCAGTATGTAAAAAATCCAACCGTGTATAATAGACTCATTATTCTGATCACTGCTCGTCTCAGTTACAGGCATGTAAATGAACATTTGTCAGCTAACTGGAGTCCTTCATCTTTGTAGCCCGGGTTGACTTCCCTAGGGGGAAGTGGGATAGAGTGGGAACTGCTGAGCTGATGTTTCTGGGTAGAGCATCCCGATGTACCTACAGTATACCTACTGTGCACCCTCCCTCCCTGGCCTGGCCCGGCCCAGCATCACTGCATTCATAACCATTACCATCACAACATGCCTGCTCCGCTCTACTCCCAGCATGACTCTGTTGCTTCTGAACGACTGAAACGTTCTCACCTGTGAATTCTCTCATGCAGTATCATTTCAGATCAGACATTTTTTATACAACAACTCTACCCCAGGAGAACTCTCTCTGCTGCTTTGTTTTGCTTAGAAGTGCCTCTTGAACATTTTTGCATGTACACGGCCATATTGTTGACCCCACATTTGCCTCTGTTAGTTTCTCAGAGGCAGTTTTGCACACCTGAAATATGTTCAAAATGCAATATAACATTTCATCCCCAGAGTAAGTTCGGATGAAGTCTGAGTTATTGCAAAGAGTTTATGGTGCCATTGTCTGAATATACCTACATTGAAATGGCAGGGCTCTACACGTTGTGGCTTATACAAGCCAATTGTATACTGTTCTATTACCATGGGAGGGACTGTTTGGCTCGTAAAACCTGATTATCGGCTTTGTAATAGGCTGTGTTTGCATTACCCAAACTGCACCACAGCTTCATTTATGGCATAGCTCATCTCTCAGCTTAACATCATTGTACAGAAAACTTGGTTATATTTTTTGTTTTTCCATCTAGAGAACAATTTCTGTACATTATGTTATGGTACACTACTTGGACCTAATAAACAGATGATCAACTTATTGATATACACATTTTACGGTCTGTCAGATACTGTCAGCTTTGACCAATTAATTTATATTAATTGCAGAAGATACCCACCCCATCTGTGAGTACGCTCTATATTTGGGACATTGGGAGATTGCTCCATTAAGAAGCCAAGCTTTATGAATATTGAGAAACTAGTCTGAAATGTAACTAGATCTGAATAACACAGTTTCCCATGAATAAAGAATGAGATTAATATGAGTCACCGAACATCGGACAAATCTAATTATAGCTTTGAGCTATAAATAAATGCCCTGTAAAATGTACCCAGAAAATTACACAATTTCATAGCTGTCGGATTTCTGGAGACCTGCTCCCTCTTATTAACAGAGAAAGCTCTTTCTTTCTTTGTTAAATTGAGTGGCAAATAGCACTTTCTGTTTTAACCTCTAAATGCCCAAACTCTTCAAATTATTGGGAAGCTAAGATGCTACTTTGTTGCTTTGTTGGGGTGGCAGGTAGCCTAGTGGTTAGAGCATTGGGACAGTAACTGGAAGGTTGCTGGATTGAATCCCTGAACTGACAAGGTAAAAATATGTTGTTCTGCCCCTGAATTTTACCTTCATTTAACTAGGCAAGTCAGTTAACAACAAACTCTTACTTACAATGACAGCCTAGAAACAGTGGATTAACTACCTTGTTCATGAGTAGAACAACAGATGTTTACATTGTCAGCTCAGGGATTTGATCTAGCAACCTTTTGGTTACTGGCTCAATACTCTAACCACTAGCCTACCTGCCACCCCAAGGTGGCTAACCCAGTGTTCCCCGGTAGGCCGTCATTGTAAATAAGAATTTGTTCTTAACTGACTTGCCTAGTTAAATAAAGGTTAAATAAAATAAAAAATATATATTAATAATTAACTACAGTAGTAGTGAAGTATGGGTCAGTTATTTCAAACGTACAACATGCTTTGGGCCCAGGATTTTTCCTGACCACACAATCTGACCAGTAAAAACTGTGGGCCCTAGAAACATGGTATAGAGTGAAGTCCCTGGTTGTGGATACCATATAGGAATATGTCCCCGTAAATGGCGTACTATGTAACATTATGTGCAGACATGTACACCAAATCATTTCTCTCTCTCTCTCTCTCTCTCTCTCTCTCTCTCTCTCTCTCTCTTGCTAGGGGGCTGTCCACAATAGGGGAAAATGGCATATGTCAGTTTCCAGAAAAAAAATAACTTTGGCGACTACTAAATACTTTTAAACCTCCCGCTTTGGGCTGGATGTGTCAATGTGTAGATCATACATGCATAATCTATGAGTTGAATGACACAATTAGCCATGAAATAGCACAGCTTCCAGAAAACCAGTTGCTTCAAACGAGGGATTTCATGGCTAATTGAGTAATTCTACTCATAGATTATGCATGTATGATCTACACATTGACACATCCAGCCCAAAGCGGGAGGTTTAAAATGTACTTAGTAGTTGCCAAAGTTCCAGAGCCTGTTTTTAAGGAGGATAAACAAATTGTCATTTGCAAATCTAAGACAACCTGAAAAGTATCTTTAATAAATGTCCTGAAAACATTATTTTCCAAACTGCTAATGTAGGCATAGTAAATCACTAGCTGCATTTTTGGTGGTTGTCCTCAGAGGTAGTATTCTTGGTACATGTACGGGGAAAGCCATTTTGATTTGCCCTTGGATGTGGTGATGCATGCCAGATTTGGAAGACTTGGACATGTGTGGTGTAGTCTTTTGCCAAAGAAGGGAACCTGGAAACAGAGACAGAAACACATACAGTAGGTGAACGAATATGTTATATGGCATCTTTTGTAATGAAATCTGGACTCTTTCTGTTGTTCCAACTTTCAGTAGAGACTGAGAGATTGACTAGTGAGATATGATGTACAGAACTTGGCGCACCTTGTGACTCAAGCAGTGGCACTCGTCTCGCTCCTGTCCCATAGGGGCACACATCCTCGGGCTTCGGATCCATAAGCTGACCGCACAGCACATCCCCCATCCACACTGAGAGTCCTTCTCACAGGCCTGAAGAGATCACACAAAATATAATAGTTGAAAAGCAAACTTTAAAGAAAACTGAGAGGCATTAAAAGTGAGAACATTGCTAGAAGCCAAAGCATTTATACAGTAATTGATTTATGTTGGTAATGATTGGGCTCCAAAATTACTGGCACCCCTGACTAGCAATGCACAAACAATACTTTAAAAAATATAAACAACATAATTATAGAGTTAAACTCAAATCAAGGTTTCACAATTTAATGGCACCCTTAAAGATTATTGTAAATAACATCTACCAAAATTAAACCATAAATTAAATTTAACTTATTTAAGTTCATCTAAGTCTTAAGGAACTGTATTGAGCCATTACTTCACTTCCTGTTTCACTAGGGTATAAAAATGAGGTAACACATGCAATATCCCGCTGTCATCCAACACCATGAAGAAAACAAAAGAACTGGCAGTTCAAAAGAGACAGATGGTCGTAGAACTTCCTAAATCTGCTAATGGCTACAAGAAGATCCACAAACAATTGAATATACCACTGAGCACTGTCAGGGCAATTCTTTAAAAATTCAAAAGATATGGAACAGTTGAAAACCTCACGGATAGAGGATGCAAATGCATTTTGCCCCCCAGGATAGGGAGGAGGATGGTGAGAGAAGCAACAAAATCCCAAAGTATCACTGTGAAAGATTTGCAGTCATTGGTGGCGTCTTGGGGTCACCAGGTTTCAAAAAGCACCATCAGACGCCACCTCCACAACCACAGACTCTTTGGAAGGGTTTCCAGAAGAAAGCCCTTTCTGACCCCAAGACACAGACGCAAGCGCTTGGAGTTTGCCAAATGTCATTTAAATTATGACTGGAAGAAAGTGCTCTGGTCCGATGAGACCAAAATTGAACGTTTTGGTCAGATACAGCATCGGCATGTTTGACGTCGAAACAGAGATGCATACAAGGAGAGGAACCTCATACCCATGGTGAAATATGGAGGGGGGTCAGTGATGTTTTGGGGCTGTTTTAATTCCAGAGGTCCAGGGGCACTGGTTAAGATTGATGGCATAATGAATTCCACCAAGTATCAGGCAATTTTGTCTGACAATCTGGTTGCCTCTGCCAGAAGGTTGGGAGTTGGCCGTAGGTGGACTTTCCAACAAGACAATGACCCGAAACATACCTCAAGATCCACACAGAAATGGTTCTGTGACAATAAAATCAATGTTCTGCTATGGCCATCTCAGTCAGAGAGAATAAAGTAGACGGCGAGCGTCAAATTATGACCCTGTGTCCGGATGACGCGTACATGCCCAAATATGGGCATCCGGCCAGGACATCCTTGCGGGAAGGTGTTACATGGTTATGGCCATATAAGTGCATCCTGTTCCTGTTGTCACGTGTTAGAGGGTGTGTTATTTTATATCTATATTGCATCTATTCCTTTGAAGTTGTCATGATGATTGATGTGTAGGAACCTGGTTGAACTGGGAGGGATGTGTTTGAACATTTCAGAGGATGGCCCCACACCCCACCTATTTTATTGCCCTTAGGGTTGTTGTTTACAAAGCAGGAATGTCCGGGGGGGATTGTGTTTGCGGCAGACGCATTATAAATAAAGCACAGAACAACACATGCGACCCCAGAACACTAAACATGATTTTAAAAATAAATATGGATTTTGTGATCAGTGGCAAAGCAGTAATGACCGTAACAACGGAAGCAGGACCGCGGCTGGAACATAGAGAAAGGGCCAAGTATAAAGCCACAATATACGATGCGCCAAAAAAGCGGTTTCTAAGTGTGTATAGAACCCAGATACCGCCCGCAACTGCGCTGAAAGATCAAGTGCTGATGTCTAATGGACAGCAATGGGGGTATCAGGTTGATTACCAGGCCTGTAGAGTGAAACTATACCGTAGCCGAAGGAGAAGAATATACAGACCAGACTTTAGGAGTGGACTACGGGCTTGAAGATTGGCCGGTTTTTCGCAAGGTTCTGTGTCCCGAACTGAGAGTTATCACAAAGGGGTATAGCATGTTCACGGGCTACGAGACCCGTTGGGAAGGTACCCCTGACTCCTCAGGAAGAGTATTTCACAGGGTGAAAATACAAAGAAAGAATGGACTTCCATGTGGATGCGTGGAGTTCTATATCAGCAACGAGGAAACCCGCAACCAAAACATTCGTGTTGGTGGCCTGACTGGGGATTTTAGATTGCACATGCTTATTCCTTTTAAAAGTTGGGATCTAACGGAATTGAAAATGTTAGAGTTGTTGGACGCTCTTTTTGTACAGAGCCAACAGTGGCAGAGCATTGTTCGGCTAAGGAAGTGCATAATATATACGAATCCTGAGGATTATGATTCAAAGGAACCCCAAGAAGGTACATCCTCAGAAGGGTCAGCCCCCGAAGAAAACTAAGTACGCGGCTGCGTTAACCACGCCCTGATACCCAAAGGACTGGTTCAACAATAAAAGGAGTGCCCATAAAGCCTCCAGTTCTTCATTTCAGCATATACCATGGATATTCATACAACATACCAGGACTCCGATACGTCCTGGGGGCCAGATACTAAGGACTCTATGCCACGCAGCCCACCATTCTACTCCCCCCAGGCAAGACACCCGACACCTCCTACATGTACACAGCCTGAGGATGTGTTTGATGGGGTGGTTAGTACTATTTTTGTGGACACCATCAAGGCCTCTATAGCCATACTTTTAGACCTGGTGATTGGAGAGTATATTAGAAAAAAATGCATCGTTGTGAGATCAATCACCCCAGCCAGCGCCGTTATCCGTGCCTATACGAGCCCCCAATATTCTACTTCTTCAACCATTTTGAGGAGCTGGTGAAAAGACTGTGGTCCTGCAGGTTTATGCTTTCGCTGGTCAGAGCCCTGGAGTCTATGGGTCTTGTGCCGTCTATTCCCAGACTTTTCGGGGTAACTGAGGCTTTCCTACATGAACTGAAGGAGGCGATCTACATCCACGAGAAACTCAAAGAAATCCGACACACCCTGGTGGACGACAACAAATACAGGGAGGCTGTGGTGGCTGATGTGATGACTTTCTGGCTCAATAAACCCCAAGAGACCGAGTGACAATACATATTTGTTATTTAGATGTAAAGCAATGGGTAACTATATGCATACGATGTTAGAGAGAATAAATACATTTCTTATTTTGTGAGAACTTACAAATGTTATGCGTTAAATTATTGAAAATAAAGTGAACAATGTATCGTTCTACACAACGCACAATACCTGGGCTAATGTAGAGCGTGTTCTAAAAATGGAGCAAATCATGAATCATGTATGACATACGGGTGAGAGTCTACAATGGACACAACTGGTATCCCGTCTTGTGGATGATTCTGAAGAACTAGAAACAACTTTGTCTAAGATTTTACTTTATTTGTTTGAAACACTGTTTAATTGTAACATGTATTATATTTGTTGTTTATATACTTATATAGCGGATGTGTGTGTTTTAAAAATTCAGCGACACAAGCCTGTAAATCTAAACCAAATATACAGGGTGTTGCATGCTTGGATCGTTGAGAAAACGGGGACAAGTATCCTGCAACGAATCCTGAATTGACTGTATACGTAATACTTGATGTTTGCAAAAATAAAAATTCTAAAATGAAATGTTGTCGTTATTTGAAAGTGGCTCATTAACATTATTGTACCTCAGAGAGGCAAGAAGGATGGCGGAGCAGATGTTGAAAAACATATTATACCCCCTCTAACCCTGGGTTAGAGCTATAGCCGAAGAAACAGGTAGCCGGTTAAGCGCTGCTCAAGTGAATGAGTGGTTATCAGAGCAGTATGCTCATACTCTACATAAACTTGTACGAAAACAGTTTCCAAGAAATATAGTTTTTTCTACTCATCCCTTGTCCCAGTTTCAGACGGATCTATGTGACATGCAGGCCTTTGCAGATAAAAATGATGGAAATCGCTACATGCTAACGGTTATAGATATTTTCTCTAAAATAGCATTTGTAAGATAAAAATAAAATAAAAATAAGAGCGGGGCCGAGGTGACCCGGGCCTTTGACTCTATCTTGAAGGAAGGAGGAGCCCCCAAGAAAGTGCAGAATCATTTTTTAATAATACTTTTCAGAAACTCATGAAGAAGCATAATATAGTACATTTTGCTACAGGCTCGGATTTGAAAGCTTCCGTTGTTGAACGCTTTAACAGAACTCTGAAGGAGCGGATGTGGTGATATTTTACAGCTCGCAACATGCATAGATATATCGATATAGTTCAAGATTTAGTAAAGGGGTACAACAACAGCTACCATAAGAGTATACGGATGAAGCCCTCAGAGGTCTCTTCTGAAAACTCTTTTCAGTTGGGTAAAGACAAAGTCTTTCACGTGGAGGAGATTCTAGATCAAAAGAGAGAAAATTGTAAAAAATGGGTGCTGGTCCGCTGGAAAAACTGGCCTCAAAAGTTCAACAGGGTATTAGAGCGCAATGTGGTGGAGGCATCGGGGGTTAACTTAAACCCTCATGCATGATAAATACAACATCATTCACATGTACACAGAAGTGCATCATGGAACACAGCGGCTTCTACCTGACTCTCCCCAGTAATGCGTCTGGACATATATATCGTAATAACCAAAGTTCGAATTATACAACCAATTCTCCAAAGCCTATAGAGTTATCAGAGGCCTGGGAAGTAGGTCTCAGCGAGATTACATACCCCCATAGTTGGTATAATATCAAGGATAAGGACCGTGATTTTTATCGCAAAAGGATATCGGAACCTGCAAAACTTATTAAGCTTAAAAATGGGTTCTATAGAACCGTCAACAGGATCGTCTCAGAGTTGAATGAACTCCTATCCCTGAACAATATGGAAATACTCTTGATCTACAACCCTATTCATAAACATGTACAAATCTCAGGGGATGCTGATGGGGTATAAAGACCAGCGGTAATTTAGCCTACATGTTGGGGATAAATGGACGTATGTGAAAGATAAATTATTCCCATTCCCTGCAGATATACATGCAGGATTTTACAACATATTTGTGTACATCATATCCAATCAAAGGGTAGGAGACAGTTGTGTGCCCCTCCTGAGAACAGTTCATATAGATGGAAAGGATGGCGATATAGTCACTGTTAACTACGACAAGCCACACTATGTACCTGTAAGCAAGAAATATATTGAAAATATTCTGGTTGAGCTTAAAACGGATCATAACGAAAACATTAAATTTACTTATGGTAAAACGATTGTAAAACTCCACTTTAGACCCACCAAAACCTCTCTACATATATAATACAAATAAATTAAAAGGGTTATGGACCACAACCAACATTTCGACCCTAACCGCTATGTCTCATACTATGTTGCTCAAGTGGATAATGGGTTACCCGGCAATTATGGATCCCCGACCATGTACGGTTCGGGGATCGGCGGTATATTTCGTAACCTCTTCAGGATGGTTTTACCATTTATGAAGAGAGGCCTCAGCATAGCCAAACCACATTTAAAATCAGCGGCTAAAAATATAATAAGTGAGGTTGTAGCCAATGCTATGACCAGAAGGGCGTCACCAGATGCCGAGCATCAAGAAGGCTCGGGGCTTATGATGTTGTCTCGAAGACCAAAAAAGAGACCTCAGGGTATAAGACGCAGGCCTGCCCCTAAAAAGCGGAGGTTAACCGTTAAAAGAAACTCAATAAGTCAAAGACGTGGTAAAGTGAGGATGTCTGGACCAAAAACGACAAAAATAATACTCAGAAGTATTTTCTAAAAGAACAAGCACCATGGCTCTTTTACACCACATGTCCTCTGAAGCTATAAAGACAGAGCTCAATCTTTTCACGGCCCCCTTAACCCAATTTTCAATAGAGAGTTATGTGGAGATAGCCCCAGTCTCTGCCATTACAGACAACGGTCCTATGGAATTTTTCATACCAGGCCACGGTGACAACTATCTGGAGCTCAACAACACCTTGGTGCATTTACGTCTAAAAGTGACCAAAAGAGATGGTACTAATATTGCAGACGATGCTAAAGTGAGTGTCATTAATTACCCCTTGGCCACCATCTTCTCCCAAGTGGATGATTTTGGGTGAATGCCTAATCAGTCAAAGCAGTGCCAATACCCTTATAGGGCGATCATGGAGTCTTTACTCAACTTCTCCGAAGACACTCTCAAGACACAATTCAGCGCCAGGTTGTTTAGCAAGGATACTGCAGGAGTCTCAATGGAATCGATAGACCCTTCCACCAGTGCAAACAAAGGACTGGATGCACGCGCTCGCTACTGTGCCGAATCTCGAGAGGTTCATCTGCTAGGGACTATACACTCTGACATTTTCTTTCAAGAACGTTTACTATTAAATTCGGTTGATTTAAGACTAAAATTATCCAGGGCCAAGGATGAGTTTTGTCTGATGTCTGCCCAGGACGGTGACTTTAGTTTAAAAGTGTTGGGGGCAACGCTTTTTATTAAAAAAGTGTCCGGCAGTTCGTCCGGATCACTCACAGGCTTTGATGAAAGGAAATGCCCTTTACCTTCTCCAAAGAATTACCATGAAAACCTTTAGCATACCTGTGGGCAGTAGAATCTGCAGTCAAGAAAACCTTTTTCTAGGCTCTTTACCCCGCTACATGGTTATAGGTTTGGTTAATCACACCTCTAATACGGGCAGCTTAGATAAAAACCCATTTAATTTTCAACGCTTCAATGCAGAGTATGTAGTTCTCTGTCAGGACGAACGTCAGGTCCCTGCTAAGGCAATGTATTAACAACATATCTGTGCGAGAATTTTACAATCTATTCCTGGCTACAGGGAGGCATCTAAAAGATCTCTCTTTACCTATTGACAGAAATTATTTTTGCAGACGGTTACACATTGTATGCTTTCAATTTATCACCTGATGATGACACCTCAGGAAATCTGTCGGTGGTATCCCAAGGTAACCTCAGGCTGGAAATGTGTTTCCGTACACCTTTACACCTTTCCGTACAGTTAGCATGATTGTTTATGCATGCTCTGATTCAATCTTGGAAGTGAATGCTCAAAGACAAGTCTTAGTGGATTATTATTAAGGATTGTTTCAGCAAACATGAATACACAAGAGTTGGAAGGGCTCATGACCTGCTTAATTGGAAAACAATTTTGTGGAGTGTGGGCTTGTGATGAATTACCTATTGAGAAACGGCCATAGCGGCCGGCCATGTTTATTGTCAATACCTATCCTAAACACATGCCGGGTGAACATTGGCTAGCTGTGACATTAGAAGACGAAGGAGGAAGAAAAATCTCAACTTTTTTTATTCCTATGGCTTTCCCCCCGGTTTTTCACATTTCCCCAAATCTATTAAAGAATTTTTGACCAAAAATGGATCAAAGATATACTACAGCATCAAACAAGTGCAAGATAACCTTTCCACTACATGTGGTCAACACTGTGTATTCTACTTATGCCAAAGAGCCCGGGGAGTTTCTTTTGAAGATGTTACGTCTCTTTATAATGATGATTTAAGAAGTAATGATAATGTAGTAACTTGTTTTGTTAGAAAATATCAAAAGTGTTCAGATATGTGCCCTTTAAGACGGCGTAATCAAGGCTTATGCTCACATCAAATGTTTCAAGAATGCCAAAAATGTTAAATTGCTTAATTTTTCAAATAAAATGTATTGAATTTAATCATAGTCATTCAAAAGTCTAACCACCCTGAGAGATCGAGATTAGGAAAAGGTCTGGAGACGTTCAGGGGGGTAAAGGAGTTATCATCATCCCTTTCATAAGGGGGAGGGGTTGTTGGGACATCTTTAGGGGTGCTGTAGCTCGTTGAAGGTTTTTGTTTTAAAGCTTGAATCTGTTGACGAAGCTTATAGTTGGGTACACCCGAGAGGGGAATGTTGAGGATTGCCAGGGCCTTAAGAAACTGACGCCAGCAACCTTGTGGGCTGCTGTGGTACTTTTAAGCAAGTCAGGCATATGTGAACCCTTGACAACAGCGACCTGAAGGATAAACTCTCCTTTGTCATTCCAAGTAGTGGTCCCCTTTGAGTCTTTTATCTTGTTCATAATGTATCTAACATTTTTCCTGTTACGTGCCGGAACATGTGTCAACATGTCATCTATAACTTTATCTTCAACAGGCATTTGATCTTCAGCCGGTAAGATCGGAGGTACAGGCATTACAGGGGCTTGGCTCTCGCTAGGCGCTTCATCTTTTAAAGGGTCCGGTAGGGAAAGTGTTAAATGGTTGGTCTCTCTCTCACCTTGTTTTACCAAGGCCAAATACCTTTGCAAGAGGTTTGTGCATTTATTGGACCTTATCATAGGGGTTCAATCCTTTTTGGTTCAAAATATCCTTAATGGCCGTATCCAAATCATTTTCCGCTGTTTGTCTGATATTTTCAGGACCCTGCATTTGTTTTTTAAGTCTATCCAACTCTTGTTGAGGCACCAATTACATTTTATTTGCCATAACACTCTGTGTTCAACCCCTACGTCTGGCAGCAATAAGGCTGGTGATGAAGGGCACAGCTATAGTTAGCAAAGTCAGAAGAAACTCCCCAGACTGTTGCATGCTATGTCTTTTCTTTTGAAGACTGGCCCTTTTATTGTTTGATCGCTGTCTTTTGTCTCTTTAATTTTTTAATTGCGTCAGGGTGAGTGGAATGTGTCCTTTGAGAAGATTCAAAGCAAACTCACATAGGGATAATATGAGATCTGAAGAACAGTGACCCAAGATGGCCTTCCGTTCTTTAGCTGTAGCCCCAACTAGGCTTCTCAAGAGGGGCAGATTTCTTTTTAAACATAGAGACATAGCGGTTACTTTTTAGGAATGTACGCAGCCGGCCACTCCCATGGGAACAGACCGGTTCGTAGCCTCAGGAGTTCTGGAGTATTTGCTTTTAAATCCACTAATTAAATAAGAAACTGGTAGCATCCTCATAGCTCTCCATAAAGTAGGATTTCCTTCCCGGGTACATCTGCTGGGCTAGAGTGTTAATTTGTATTTTGTCTCTAGGGTATTTGAACAAAACCATGTAATTGGCATTCAAACTAATGGTACGGCTATTTTTTACCTTGGTGAAACACATTCTGCACCAAGTAAAGCACGGACAGGTTTCTATGATGAGTATATTGGGTAAAAGCTTGTGCAATTTCGGGATGTTCGCTACCTGCAAATAGCTTATCGTCCAAAACCAGCATATTGTTTTTATGAGGAGGGAGAAGTTCATCATCAGACAGGGGTTTAGGTATTCCTTCAACAAACTTCAACAATTCATCATACAAAGGTTGATAACACGAATAACACCACACAATATTGTCAGGCTTTTGAGAAAATACATGTTCAGAATTCTCTAAAATACTTTTTACAAAACAAGTTTTACCACTATTGGAGGGGCCTGTGATTAAGGCCGAAAATGGTAGTTGCAACCGGGGGTCAAAACCTTCTACCGCAGTCATTATATCTTAAGCTTTAAGACACACTGTGGCTTGTAGCATAAGTCACTAGCCAAAGGGCAATGTGGTCCCGTCAGGCAAAAGCAGTCTCTTGTCATAGACTACCCTGAATCTTTTAGTAAGTGGGGAATTCCTTAGATGGAAGCCCTTTTTATCCCTAACAATTTTTTTGTAGGAGCTCAAAATCTCCAAGTCACTATTCCGGTCGTTTATGAACCCCTTGACCAAGCGTGTGATTGATTCCAAGTTTACATGCGGGGCATTTTCATAGTTTTGAGTCACGCCTTTGGCTTTCAACACCACATGATTGTCTTTAGTCCTAAAAGCATAGCTTTTGGGACCACAGGAGTGCCATTCTGTGATATGTTCACCATCTGCGAGTTCACTCGTTAAACCACCCAGATAATTGCTAAGTGGGGGGTTCCAATCAACCTGTTTGCTTACATAGACCACAGAGTCTGTGTTGTAGTAAAGACTCCACCTCTGAAGCTGCTCCATGAGGGTGTACAGTTCAAGTCGGTCATAGGCCGTGGTAAATGCTGCAAGAAACACATTAACATTACCCGGGGGTAGAACCCACTTCTTGTTACGTCTCCATTGCACCAGGGCAATGTCTTGACTCAAGAATGAAAAATGTAAAATTTCGTATTGGTCCGAAAAAACAAATTCCAAATATTCTTTGGGGTCTTTAATGATCGACATTGTTAGCATATTGCATCTCTGCAAAATCTTCCCCTAAAGAGAGTTTAAGTACAATTTCGACACATTTCTTTTGGTTTTGTTGACCTCAGTATAATTCCATCTCTTTATGGAAATCAAAGGTGCTATGTCTTACTGTCTCGTACCACGTCATGAATCTCTCTTGCTCTTTGGGAGACATTTGATCACACCCGTACATTTCGGGGCTGGGATAAGATCCAATATAATGTAGGTTCTCCTCAGATGTGAAGAAGTGGGGGAACCAGCCTTTCACAGAGTTCTCAAAACCCAAGGCCTCTGGCATTTGAGCCAATCTCATGGGTAAGAAGCTTAGACTGTCAATGTATCTCTGGTTGAAGGCGGGGTCTACAGAACACAAGATTTCACTACCTTGAGCTATGACACTGGGCTAACGCCTTGCTATATCAAGGGGTTCAAAAGAAGGTAGGAGTCATAGGCTCTAGAATTCTGCGCTATAAACGTGAAGTTTCTGTACTGGGGTTTTCTAAAGTGTTTTAGAAAGAGGAATGCACAATTGGGCCCCTCTGCCGACCACTTATCACCCTTGAAAGTCATGGTAGATACAAAAATAGGCTAATTACCCCCTGATTGCTGATTTGTCTCAAAATCAAAGAACACATATTTCTCTGAATGTTCATCTTCAGCCAAGGGCTGAATATAACACTCATGTGGCACTTCTTGAACCACTTCAGCGTCTCTGCTTTTCAAAGGCCCTTTACAGATTGGGCAATGTATAATTCCACACACATGAGGTTTAGGGCTGTCTATTTTAAGGTTGTAATTGCAATGGCATTTTGGACATTTCTTGTTAATGTCACAACTGCTTACAGATTCACAGGCCTTGGGATGCCATGTTTCAATTTTGTCCTTTTCATAACAGTAGGTCGAACGACATGTGCGGTGACAATCCGCACAGGGTGTCAGGTTTAAGGGCTGCATCGGACAATTTTCATCCAGACATACTGAACAGTTATAACGGCACGAGTGCCCCCCCTTTCAGTGGTGTAGCCGGTATGGCAGGATGGACACACATATGGTGTGCCTAAAATGATGTGATGTTGGTAATAGCATAATAATGGTTGTTTTGCATATAAAAGTACAGAATCTGAGGATGAGGTTGTGGGTTGTTTTGGAATTTCAAGAGAGCCGCATTAGCTCTACTGTGGTACAAAACCACAATCTTGATGTTCATAAAGTTTTCAAATTGGACTACGTCCGAGAAAGCCACCGCATCCTGTATACCTAGACCCACGGCCGTTTGGAGCTCTCTAGCCTTGTGTAACGCCGCTAGATCCGTACATCCAGGGTTGAGTAAATGTGCTAGGCCTATTGCAAATCACAGCTTATTACCAGGATTGTGAACGTTTATGAGATATGCCCTGTTATTGCTTATGATTTCTGATTGCATCAGGCTATCTAGTTTCCTTCTCTGACCCCCATCACCCAGGAGTTGACGTATTATTTGCACTACAATCTCGAGGGTCCTATCGGCTATGACGGATAAATTTGACCGAACCAGTCGTTCCAACAGGGCTTTAAATTGTTCACGATCTGGTTCGCCATTGGGTAAAATATGAGATAGCCTGCAAAACACTGTATCTCCACAAATTTCCCACTGTAAGACATCACGAGGTTCGCCATAATCTCTTGCCCTGTCTAACAGTTCATTCAGAGTATCCAATATCATTACATAAAACACCGCATAGTCAAGATTCTGATTCAGCCATGTGAAATTGAAAAACTGTCGAATCTCTGTATTGCTGAATGTATTTCGGTACACAACCCGAACACTTCTATCGATACCATCTCCCTCCTGATTTATTAGACAATTTTTCAATTCCTCAAAAACATAGTATTGCGTTTCAGACTCTTTGGACATGGGAGTTAATGGCGGGGTTTGTCCGGTGTAGAAGATCTTATGCTCTCATTCATCTGGTTAAATAACGATATGAGGGCGTCCAGGATCTGGGATAACAAGTTTTCATCGGTCGTCCCGGACTCATTCATATGATTAATTATTTCTATGAGTTCGGTGTGAATCTGGGATAATAGGGTTTCATCTATCGGTATTATGTCTGTTACCCCAGCCTCATTCATCTGGTTAATTATTAGCTTGGAGTTCGGCGGTATCTGGGATAACAGGGTTTCAACTGCGTTGCGTTTTTTAATCAGATTGTTGTTTAACAAATGTGGCATTGTTCTATGCCAGAAGGATAGATCCTGTCGCTCGAGTAAAGCCACTATTCGTTTGTGGAGCAAAACCTTTCGGGATTTTAGAGCCCTGGAAAAGGCTGTGAAAAACCTAGCTTGTTCTATTTTAGGTTCAGGTGTTTCCACCAAAGAATTGGCTGAATCAAGAAGGCTGGACGCTTCACAGCAGGTTGTCTACCTTGGAAATGTCATTTAAAACGGTGAAATCCTCCGGTTTTTGTGTTTTATTGTGAATGTCCAGGGCATCCGCGTGGTCTAGGTGTGTAGGGTCTTCTGTGCCATTATACGCCAGGTAGAAGTCTGAAAGAAAATAATACATGCAAAATAGGTTATTAAACATAAAAGATATTACATAAAAAATGTCAAATACATTTCAGGTATAATACTATATATTAACAAAACATAATTAAATTACCTCGGCTTTTTTGACAAGGACTGTTCTGACGAATCGTGGAAACCGGGTGCTCGAGACTTTTTTCACTAAGCATTCCAGATTCTGACGGGCATGTCTTGTTGGAGTCTGAAAAAACATTATTTGACATTGTTTTAACATATTCAATCATAAAAATGTATAAATAATAAAATATGTATAACTAATATATATATATATATACACTGCTCAAAAAAATAAAGGGAACACTAAAATAACACATCATAGATCTGAATGAATGAAATATTCTTAAGAAATACTTTTTTCTTTACATAGTTGAATGAGCTGACAACAAAATCACACAAATATTATCAATGGAAATCAAATTTATCAACCCATGGAGGTCTGGATTTGGAGTCACACTCAAAATGAAAGTGGAAAACCACACTACAGGCTGATCCAACTTTGATGTAATGTCCTTAAAACAAGTCAAAATTAGGCTCAGTGGTGTGTGTGGCCTCCACGTGCCTGTATGACCTCTCTACAACGCATGGGCATGCTCCTGATGAGATGGCGGATGGTCTCCTGAGGGATCTCTTCCCAGACCTGGACTAAAGCATCCGCCAACTCCTGGACAGTCTGTGGTGCAACGTGGCGTTGGTGGATGGAGCGAGACATGATGTCCCAGATGTGCTCAATTGGATTCAGGTCTGGGGAACGGGCGGGCCAGTCCATAGCATCAATGCCTTCCTCTTGCAGGAACTGCTGACACACTCCAGCCACATGAGGTCTAGCATTGTCTTGCTTTAGGAGGAATCCAGGGCCAACCGCACCAGCATATGGTCTCACAAGGGGTCTGAGGATCTCATCTCGGTACCTAATGGCAGTCAGGCTACCTCTGGCGAGCACATGGAGGCCTGTGCGGCCCCCCCAAAAAATGCCACCCCACACCATGACTGACCCACCGCCAAACCGGTCAATGCAGGAGGATGTTGCAGGCAGCAGAACGTTCTCCACGGCGTCTCCAGACTGTCACATGTGCTCAGTGTGAACCTGCTTTCATCTGTGAAGAGCACAGGGCGCCAGTGGCGAATTTGCCAATCTTGGTGTTCTCTGGCAAATGCCAAACGTCCTGCACGGTGTTGGGCTGTAAGCACAACCCCCACCTGTGGATGTCGGGCCCTCATACCACCCTCATGGAGTCTGTTTCTGACCGAGCTGCACTACCTGAGCCACTTGTGTCTCATGCTACCACTAGAGTGAAAGCACCGCCAGCATTCAAAAGTGACCAAAACATCAGCCAGGAAGCATAGGAACTGAGAAGTGGTCTGTGGTTATCACCTGCAGAACCACTCCTTTATTGGGGGTGTCTTGCCAATTGCCTATAATTTCCACCTGTTGTCTATTCCATTTGCACAACAGCATGTGACATTTATTTTCAATCAGTGTTGCTTCCTAAGTGGACCGTGATTTCCCAGAAGTGTGATTGACTTGGAGTTACATTGTTTTGTTTAAGTGTTCCCTTTATTTTTTTGAGCAGTGTATAATGGCTTCATACCGTGTCCATGGAGCGCCGTTTCTTGAAGCAGTACGTTTCCTGCTCAGTAACGCTTTTCGGTCTGGGGTGATTCTGCGCACTGCGCATAAATTGTGCATTGCTTGTTTGGGTCTGGAATATGGAGGAAGCGGGTGGAGGTTCCTGGGGGAGTTGATGTGCTAGTTTGCGGTGTGTTTGAAAAAACGTTCGTACAGAATGGGAGAATAGCATCTATGTCATCTTCTCCACCATAGTCGTCCAGAGTACATAATGCAGCCGTGATCCTTCTTGGCGGTCTGTCAGCTGTAAACAGAATAATAGCTTTTAATATAGGGTGCACACTTTTTGTTTTTAATGTATAAATATTCTTATGGATTTTATTATTGGATTTACGTGGACAATAGTGTGATGGGGACTGGCTGCATGCGTTTTGTTCCACGTAATCCCCTTCTAATGAAGGCTGTTCCAAATAATTTATTCCCCGGAGCAACTGCGTAAAGGACAGATACCCTACAAACGTTATATAATATTATTATATATTTATCCGATATATATATATATATATATATATATATATATATATATATATATATACATTTTAAATTATAAGAATACGTGCATTTGACATATTACCTAAAAAAAATCGTTGTCCCCTTTTAATATTACAATAATATCAATAATATCCATACAATACTTAACGCCTTCAAATCTAATATATTATTTTCACTAACTCACCTTCAGAAAGCTCCATTAGGATGGATTCACAGATGGTCTTTTAGCTGTTCTAGGCTGCTGGCCTTGTCTGGAGTTGAGCTTTTGGCGTTCGTACAGAGTGGATAGTATCTGCTGTCACTCGCTCCGCGGTCGGGGCTCAAATGAGAGATATTCTGTAATGATCTTACAGAGCGGCATCCGTATGCAAAAAAATTGCCATATAGTAACCCTGAATGTTTAGAGACCCCAAAACCACAGGTTGTTGTCTCGACATATTCTGTCTGCCGGTATTTCCTTTTGATTGGCTACACCCTCATGGGTAGCAGCTTGGGGGGTGTCGGATATAAATGTATATATAGACCTGGGTGGGGGGCCGTTTGTATATGCGCTGATTAGAAATAACATACACTGTATGTTTTAAACCGTAGTAGGTTGTCTCGACAATATATATTCTGCCTGGGTTGTTTGACTTTTTAGCCTCTCACGTCCTTGAGGGTGAGATAAATGCGGATTTGAAAGGCATGTGTGTTAATCAATCAATCGAAAGTGCCAAGCCCTATTGAAGAAACGCACACACAATCCTAAACAGCCTCACACACATTTTCAAACGCCCCATGCAGACACTCACCCCGAACCCCTTTCTGTTTTGAAACACACACACACATACAGTGCCTTGCGAAAGTATTCCGCCCCCTTGAACTTTGCGACCTTTTGCCACATTTCAGGCTTCAAACATAAAGATATAAAACTGTATTTTTTTGTGAAGAATCAACAACAAGTGGGACACAATCATGAAGTGGAACGACATTTATTGGATATTTCAAACTTTTTAAACAAATCAAAAACTGAAAAATTGGGCGTGCAAAATTATTCAGCCCCCTTAAGTTAATACTTTGTAGCGCCACCTTTTGCTGCGATTACAGCTGTAAGTCGCTTGGGGTATGTCTCTATCAGTTTTGCACATCGAGAGACTGAATTTTTTTCCCATTCCTCCTTGCAAAACAGCTCGAGCTCAGTGAGGTTGGATGGAGAGCATTTGTGAACAGCAGTTTTCAGTTCTTTCCACAGATTCTCGATTGGATTCAGGTCTGGACTTTGACTTGGCCATTCTAACACCTGGATATGTTTATTTTTGAACCATTCCATTGTAGATTTTGCTTTATGTTTTGGATCATTGTCTTGTTGGAAGACAAATCTCCGTCCCAGTCTCGGGTCTTTTGCAGATTCCATCGGGTTTTCTTCCAGAATGGTCCTGTATTTGGCTCCATCCATCTTCCCATCAATTTTAACCATCTTCCCTGTCCCTGCTGAAGAAAAGCAGGCCCAAACCATGATGCTGCCACCACCATGTTTGACAGTGGGGATGGTGTGTTCAGCTGTGTTGCTTTTACGCCAAACATAACGTTTTGCATTGTTGCCAAAAAGTTCAATTTTGGTTTCATCTGACCAGAGCACCTTCTTCCACATGTTTGGTGTGTCTCCCAGGTGGCTTGTGGCAAACTTTAAACAACACTTTTTATGAATATCTTTAAGAAATGGCTTTCTTCTTGCCACTCTTCCATAAAGGCCAGATTTGTGCAATATACGACTGATTGTTGTCCTATAGACAGAGTCTCCCACCTCAGCTGTAGATCTCTGCATTTCATCCAGAGTGATCATGGGCCTCTTGGCTGCATCTCTGATCAGTCTTCTCCTTGTATGAGCTGAAAGTTTAGAGGGACGGCCAGGTCTTGGTAGATTTGCAGTGGTCTGATACTCCTTCCATTTCAATATTATCGCTTGCACAGTGCTCCTTGGGATGTTTAAAGCTTGGGAAATCTTTTTGTATCCAAATCCGGCTTTAAACTTCTTCACAACAGTATCTCGGACCTGCCTGGTGTGTTCCTTGTTCTTCATGATGCTCTCTGCGCTTTTAACGGACCTCTGAGACTATCACAGTGCAGGTGCATTTATACGGAGACTTGATTACACACAGGTGGATTGTATTTATCATCATTAGTCATTTAGGTCAACATTGGACCATTCAGAGATCCTCACTGAACTTCTGGAGAGAGTTTGCTGCACTGAAAGTAAAGGGGCTGAATAATTTTGCACGCCCAATTTTTCAGTTTTTGATTTGTTCAAAAAGTTTGAAATATCCAATAAATGTCGTTGCACTTCATGATTGTGTCCCACTTGTTGTTGATTCTTCACAAAAAAATACAGTTTTATATCTTTATGTTTGAAGCCTGAAATGTGGCAAAAGGTCGCAAAGTTCAAGGGGGCCGAATACTTTCGCAAGGCACTGTACATTCACACACATGCACCCCCCCCCCCCCCCTCCCCCCCGTGCACGCACACATCTTTTTTGAAATCCTTTTTCTCCGGGACATGCATGATGGTAGAGCTAAAAGACAGAGCCCCTTCGTTAAAGGTGAGATACCGCTTTAAAACCATTTATTTAATTCATAATATTTAGTACAGACCTTTTTAAAACATCTTATAATTATTTAAACATTGTTACTATTCCTTCATTACAGATAAAGGGGCCATCTATAGGTTTATACACCCGTCAGTTTCCAATTCACCATCGTCAAGACAGACTCACTTGCTCGCAGGATATCCCACACACGCTCCATCAAGGCTCCGTAAGTTTTCACTCCAGGGATAGATCAAACGTCTGGCATGTAGACCCTGGGTATGTCTTAAGGATAGAAGCAGCCAGCGCCATAATTGTTCACGATTTTAGAAAAGACTGTCCAGCTTATTCATCAGGGTTATGAATATTGGGTAATCAATCCATTTAAAGCTTAACACTGGCATAAAATAATTTACATCCTTGCAGGCTTTGGAAAATAAATATGAACTGACAGACTTCGTCGCATTTGTACTATCAAATTGTTCACATGCTAAAATTGTCACTTTGGAGTCGGGGCTATATGCCATTGAAGAGATCCTTATGACTTTCTAATCACTGCGCCCGCACACAAGCTCTTCCAATGCATAGCCAGGCAGGTTTGTACCACTCAGGCAGGGCCTGTTCAATTTGACAGAGCGCTAGCCTTATCTTAAACCATTCTCTCATACACAGCGCAGGAGGAAAACTCCCGGGTTTTACATGATAAAGGGGTTTGGGACCGCTGTCTGTGAAAATCTTCACAGTTGAATCCTCAGGTTGGAATATGTAATCTATATGTCCATCACTCATATCCAAAACTCCTTTAAAACATTCAGGGGCCTCATATAAAATGTCCTCGATGCCTTTATCATTGGGTTCGTGACAAGAGATGCATAGCACCCCGAGAATTGGCCTAGGAGACAAGTTCTGGGGCCGCATGTGTTGTTCTGGGTCTTATTTATAATGCGTCTGCCGCCAACACAACCCCCCCCCCCATCCTCTTTGAAATGTTGAAACACATCCCCCCCAGTTCAACCAGGTCCCTACACATCAACCATCATGACAACTTCAAAGGAATAGATGCAATATAGATATAAAATAACACACCCTCTAACACAAGACAACAGGAAGAGGATGCACATATATCCGGACATAGAGTCATAAATCAGACGTTTGACACGCACTGTCTACTTTATTCTCTCTTCAGTCACCGGACCTCAATCCAATCGGAAACCTGTGGGCTGAGTGGAAGAGGGCAGTTGATAAGCGCAAACCCAAGAATGTGAATGATTTTGAAAGGATCTGCATAGAGGAATGGTCCAAAATCCCTCCAAATGTGTTCCTTAACCTTGTCAAACATTACAGGATAAGACTCCATGTTGTTATCCTTGCCAGAGGTGGTTGCACTAAGTAATAAATGAGGAGTGCCAATAATTATGAAACCTTGATTTAGGTAAACATTTATTTTGTATTAAATAATTTTATGATTTTGGTTGGTTCCATTGGAACATTAATAAAGTACAGTATTTCTCACATGTTGGTATTTTGAGTTTATCTCTATAATTATATTGTCTATATTTGTTTAAGCATTGTTTATGCATTGCCAGTCAGGGGTGCCAGTAATTTTGGAGCCCACTGTATAATACATGAAACCTATCATGTGTATTCTAAAAAACTATCTGGAAATTGCTCAGAAGGATATGAACAACTTGAGTGACTGCTCTCACTTCAAATGAAACGAAGGAGAGAGATGAGGGAGGAGTGAGCTAATTTATTGTGACAGTCTCTGAGGAAAATTTGTTTCATGGCTGCGTGCACCAATCTCAGTTCATAATAGCATCCCTATGCCTGCACTGTTCTGGCATTTTTTTCCATCTATTATATACCATACACAAATTGGATACCAAATTGCCATTGAAACTGATAAAACAAAGTATGGTTTTTAAACCTAGAGATATTAGGAACCCTTAGGAAATTCTGCTAAAACTATATATATACAGTAGCAGTCAAAAGTTTTGACGCACCTACTCATTCAAGGGTTTTTCTTTTCTTTTGACTATTTTCTACATTGTAGAATGTGCAAAGTTGTCATCAAGGCAAAGGGTGGCTACTTTGAAGAATCAAAAATGTCAAATATATTTTGATTTGTTTAACACGTTTTTGGTTACTACATGATTCCATATGTGTTATTTCATTGTTTTGATGTCTTCGCTATTATTCTACAATGTATAAAATAGTACAAATAAATAAAAACCCTGGAATGAGTAGGTGTGTCCAAACTTTTGACTGGTACTGTATATATATTAAACAATGCAACTACACAAATAGCAAACACGTTGCATGGTACCTGAAGCACCATAGGTACTATGCAACAATGTGTGCGTACGCACCTGCATCGTACTGTGAAAGCTTATTTTCAGTTATATAAAGTTGTACCAATATTATATTAAAACCTGTTTCCTTGTTAAAGCCATCACATTCAACTTTTCCAACGAAAATGAATTGACAAAATTATTCCATTACACATAGGAAGAGCTATGTTGGAGAAATAAAACCTTATTTGACACATTATTTGACACTGGTTTAACCAGAAGGAACTATTATGGTTACACAGTTAATGTAAAATATTAACTTAAAAAACATGATAACATTTGTTTTACAGCAATGACGAAAGGATTGTGCTCTTCAATAGGAGTTCCTAAGGCGACCTCACAGTTGGCTAGCCTCACATTGATAAAGAAAAATAAGCCAACTTGCTGCAACATAATGCAAATGTTCTTCTCTGTGTATAGCCAGCCTAGAGTTGAGAATGATGCACGTAAATCCAACATGATGTTATAAAGGCAGACTGTAACTGTATTGTGTCTTCATGAGAGGCTTCTCATTACACTGAGATAATCTACTAAGAATCTATTACATTTTGTGCACCCCCCCCCCATTTAGATTTTGATAAATTATGATAATTATTTCATATTCATCCAAATCAAGATTCCCATAACAAAATATTACATTTTCTATATTATCATTCACTCATAACTACACTCTTAGAAAAAAAGGGTTCCAAAAGGGCTCTTCGGCTGTCCCTTTATACAGAGGGTTCTCCCAAAAGGTTCCTAGCTGAAACCAAAGGGTTCTACCTGCAACCAATAAGGGTTCAAAGGGTTCTCCTATTGGGACAGCCAAAGAACTGTTTAAGGTCCAGATAGTACCTTTTTATTCTAAGAGTGTAGTTGGCTCCCAGGACCTGTTGGCTTCCACTTACCCCTGTGATGACTGCTGAGGAGCCATGGGACACGAGCAGTAGACAGAATAGTAGGTAGCAGCTGGACCACATGGTGAAGAAGAATAGCTCTCCAGCTCCTGTGTTCTACAGGGTGAAAGAGATGCTGTGTCTGCTGTGTGTACCTGAGTGTGTATGTGTGCGTTAGATTGACTTGGAAAGAGAGGTGGCCTCCAAAATCTTGTGTTGAGGGCAGAGAGAGGTTTATAAACCCAGTCTGCCATTCACAGTCTCAATGAGTCACTCAGCACCAGCATTGCCTCAGGAGAAAAAATGAGAAGCCCCAAGGTAAGACTAAACACGACAATATCTCTCTGGTATTCTCTATGGTGACGCCAATTCTTCCCATTCTTCTCCACCGTTACCATACTCATCCTTTGAGTGGTCTCAAACCTGTTGTTGTTTTGTCATCTTTAAGCAGACGATGAAGCATTATATCTTATTTTTTCCGAAATATCAATTTCCACTCAAGTAATACGCAGCCAGGTATTATAATGATATGGTGGGAGAAGAAAAGCCACACACTCCGTTGCTCTGGTGCCATAAGTTTAAACAAATGTATATCGTCACTAAAATAATGCCAATCCAATAAAAATGTTCATGCCAACTGAATGAGTACAGGAGAGTACAGGATTTAATGCTTTTTTATGCATCAAGGCCATACTGTCTGTGTGGGTAAACTGCCAATATTCAATCTGCTATTGGAACGGTTGTCATGACTACAACTCAAGGTCTCCTCTCCAACATGAAAGGTGGTGGCACTTGTGATTTTATTAAATAGTTTTACCCAGGGACACGTCAAAAGAAGCAATGTCAATTCAATTGTTAGATTTAAAAGAATGATGATGCAAAAATATGCTCTCCTGCTTCAATCAAATATATTTAATTGTTTAGCTTGCATGTGTTCCAGAATAGAGACATCAAGTAATACAAGCTGATGAGTCCAGTCAGCTGCAGTGGATGAACTGTCCATCATCAGTTGGTAAGGACTTGACAGAGCCACAGTGACACAGCTAACTAAGTCACACAGGAAGCCAAGAGTAAGGTCCCATCCTCGGGAATGAGGACCAAAGGTCTAGAGTGGGATAGCACTCAAATTTATGACAGGCTTCTCTTGAAGCAGTGTGACTCTGAATACAGCAGAATATGAACGACGGTTGTCACTCAAGAGCATCTGCATTCTCCAACTCAACTTTCTTCAGTCATTCAATGGGGAATACCAACCAAGGTGAACACATGAATGGCTGACATGTACCTTTGAGATTTGATCCACTGGTCCTGTAATAGCTGGTGAGAGTGAGTGAGGGGCGAGAGAGAGAGAGACAAACACAGAGACAGCAGTATGTTTAAGCTGCAGGGTAGACTGTTTTTAATGCAAACACTGACTGAATGCCAGGAGCTGAAATGACTTTGCATATATCCTTCCAGAGTGCTGCTCTTCCCTGACTTGTCACTACTCTTTTATCATTGCACATAGCAGAAGAAGAACAGCATCACCTGTGTCATGACGCTGACCTGGGGGTAGGTTTATGACAGTCATAAATACCCCCCCCCCTTTTTTCCTCTCTCTACCCTACTGATGTGAGTATTGAAAATCCCTTGGTTAACATAGAGATTCTGGGAACATCAGAAGGTGGGGGGAAATTAACCATATTTTGGTAATCCAACCAGTTGAACATATATATGCGTTGTTACTTAATGAATATGATGTCAGTTCGGTTGTCATCTGAGACATTCTCATCAATGATAGGATGACATAAACGGTACAGTGGAAAGTCTACACATTATAGTTATCAGATTCACATGGAACTATTGTGCAGTTTAAATGTTTGAATATGAAATTATCTGTGAGGGGATGAAATGTGATTTTAGCTTCTAAAATGTGAGAATTGTTTTTCATAAGTGAATTAGGCCCGACTCAGTGGCCCGCCCACGTGAAGAGACATTGGTTATAAACTATGAAACATGCCCTCCTCTCCCTTCCTATATAAAGCCTTGACGACAATATCATTTCCTGTTCCGGGTACATTAGGATGTCGGTCCGATGTCAGAAGGGTTCAGATAATAACTACAGAATGAACCCAACCTCAGCGTGAGCTTTGGTTGAGAATGGTATGAACGTTGAACTCTTATTCACTACAGAAGTGATACCTCCTAGCCGTTGAGTTAGCAACAGCAGCTGCAAACGTGGGCTAGGAAAGAGCAGACAGAGTACCCCATCTTCCACACAACGACATTACTACAAAGTATCTAATTTACCACCAGAGACATTCTTCCGAGGACAGGAAGATCTGTTGGCCAACACGACCAGCATCTACGACCAACCTACCGAAGCGCAGCTCAGAGTAAATATTTATTGCATTTTCCTTTTGCAAATGGCCGGTAATTTAGAATAAATAAGATTCTGTATTTACGATAGAGTAGCTGCCTACGGCCCAATAGAGACATAGCTTCTCCCTTTGTTCTTCAGTCTTCCCGCTCTTTCACTCAAACCCAGACCCATTTTCTTTGTGTAACCAACTGTCATATCTGTTCCGATCGCTAGGGACGATTTCCTTTATGACATAATTTGTAATCAAGGTATGATTCATTCTGTGTATATGTAATTCTGTGTGATTAGTTAGGTATTTAGTAAATAAATAATTAATCCCAATTTTGTATTGCTGATTCAACTTGTTAGCCAGGGTTCGTAAAGATAACCAAGAATTTACAACTTTCAGATGAGACTGAAATAAGGTGACGATTAATATTAACTGCTATTGATGTAAAATATTACTAGATCTTTAAGAGTTTATTCAGAAGATAACAGCTCTATAAATATTATTTTGTGGTGCCCCGACTTTCTAGTTAATTACATTTACATGATTAGATCAATCAGGTAATATTAATTACAGAGCAAGTATTTTATAGAATAGTATGTTACATCACTTAATCCGGCATAGCCAAAGACACGACACCTGGATAGAAATAATATGCCAGATTTTCTTTTCCTAAATCTCAGGCTGTCTCAATCCTCTTCAAACTCTCAAAGTAGAGAACTTTTAAGCAAGATACAGAAACAATTTACAATTTTTAAGAGAATCATAATTTAAGTGAAAATCCGTTGATTTCTACATGTCCACACTGTAGTTCCAGGGTGCACTCCAATTTTTCCTGAAATATTTCCCCTAATTACTGCAAGTAGGTCATTTGAAATTTAAAGCACTTTGTTTTATCTTATGCCTGTGTTGTTGGAACCAGTCTGCTTGCCAAGCTGGAGCTCCAAATCTCAAAGCAAGTCAAACAGAGACTGGAGGAAGAAGAACACAAGGAAGGAAGTAAAGCGGCTAGGACAAACAACAAAATGGCACTGTATGGTGTGTACTGTGAAATAAGACAGGTTTCCATTACTTACAAATCACGCATAACATACAACTTTAATGCAACACCAAGATTTTGTATAATTTTCAGTGTTGCTGTCAAGGCTGTGGGTAACTGGTGAAAGGAGTTAGGCACAGGAGAGCTGAGATGCGTGGACAAGGTATTTAATACAAGATAACACCAGTATAAACACAATACTATGGTGCGTGAAAAATACCGGTGCCACGAAATAAACGGGCGTATTAACAAAACCCGGCAACAAAATACCAGCCGTCAGTAACAGCCTGAGCAAATAAAACAAACACGCACACAAACATGGGAGAAACCAGAGGGTTAAATAATGAACATGTAATGGGGGAATTGAAACCAGGTGCGTAGAAAACAAAGACAAAACAAATGGAAAATGAAAAGTGTATCGACGATGGCTAGAAGGCCGGCAACGTCGACCGCCGAATGCCGCTCGAACAAGGAGAGGGACCGACTCCGGAAGTTGTGACAGTTGCCCAAGCAAGAGACTGAATCAGTCATTATTATATTTGTTGCATATTCTACAGCTATAACATTGTATAGTCCCAAGCAGGCTTGCAAAATTCCGGTACTTTTAAACATTTCCCAGGTTTTCCAGAAATCCTGGGAATCAAATCAAATCAAATTTATTTCTATAGCCCTTCGTACATCAGCTGATATCGCAAAGTGCTGTCCAGAAACCCAGCCTAAAATCCCAAACAGCAAGCAATGCAGGTGTAGAAGCACGGTGGCTAGGAAATACTCCCTAGAAAGGCCAAAACCTAGGAAGAAACCTAGAGAGAGGGAATCTTCCAACCTGGGATCTTCCAACCTGGATAAAAAATAGTAAAATATATAAAGAGAATTTGGGGAAAGTTTCCACCCCTAGTCACAAGGTCTTTCCCTTGAAAATGTCAAAAGGGTTGTCAATGAGGATTGATCATTTGATGCGACATCACCTTTATAAAACTAGTCTCTCTGGTCTAAGAGCCATACTTCATAACCATCCCACAGCCACACAACCACACAAGTTATTTATCAAGTACCCTCTGAGCCCAATCGTTCCTCTATTCCGTGCAGAACCCATCGTTGCTTTATGATTTATTTACCACAGCAGATTACAGAATGCCCCATTTTATTATGTACCTGCTTGCTTGCGCTAACTGAGATTTTAGAGGCAGGCAGCCACGTGGGAAGCCAGGCTGACTAGTGCCACACATTGTTACACTCGGAGGAGTGCAGTGTGTTTGGTTCATTCTGACAAACACTGAGGTTCTGGCACAAAGGTTCTTTAGAAAGCATTAAAGCAGGGTGACCACCACAGTCAAGGTAGTTTACAGACAAGGGGTTATTTTTGGAGGAGGCTTGCGTCTTTCTTGCTGTTCTTGTTCGTTGGCCTGGAGCTGGTCAGGGATGCATCAGGAAGCATGAGGATGGGTACGGGGCGCTTGGCACGCTGACAGTCAGGAAGTTTAAAGCTCCTCTGTGTGTCAGCAGTAATTACTGTCTGGCAGGACAACGCTTGGCTCTGGGAGTAGGACACTAATGTCTCTGATATAATGTAGACCCAGAGCGAAGTAATGGTTTACATGAATGACAAAGGCTTCTCCTTGGCTGCTGTCTGTTCAGGATTCAGAATGAACAATCCCACTGGGCACAGACATCACTTCAACATATACAGTATTCCACGTTGGTTTAATTGAAATGACGTGGAAACACCATTGATTCAACCAGTGTGTGCCCAGTGGGATGTACCTTACATGAGTTAAGACATCTTGATTTCTGTCATTTCTGATGAGGGAGGGGTTCCTGGCTCATCCACATACATCGATACTGAGTGTTACGGATACAGGTATCCTGTGTGTGTGTATCCTGTGTTTATTTCTTTTCTTTCCTTCTCCCATCCTCACAGGTGGCAATCATCATTCCCCAATCAGTCATCAATCAGAAGACACACCTCCTCCTGTTTCCATTACCCAATCACATCCCCTTTCCCTTAGTTTAAAAACTAATTCAGTTGTTTTCTCTGGAGCTTGATCGCTCTGTGTTTCAATCTCTCTGTGTCTTCTCTTTCCATCTCTATTTGTATGCAGAGATCTCTCTTTTGGTTTTTGTCCGCTATCCTGTGAGTATTGTTTTGTTATGGTGTTTGACTGTTTGTTTGATGGTGGGAAAGGGGGTACCAAGACAAGTTGCCCATGGGCATACACTACCCGTAGGTAAACTTTGTCTAAATACACTAGTTAGAACTGGGCGGACCACCCACTGTATGTTTGGTTAGTTAGCTAGTTGTTGTTGAAGCAGGTAGACTAGCTTAGGGGTGTTTCTGAATACTTATTATTCCTTTCCTTGGGTCCAGCTCAGCCCCTTTTCCCGCTCCCCTTTACCGTGTGTTTAAAAATAAACCATGAGTGTTTGACAGTAATTTAGTTGTCTGTGGTTTTTCGTTCTCACTGTTACTTTTTCACTACTATACTTTGCATGAGTTATGTTACAGGTCTCATTCCCATCCCCCCCTACACTGCCGGGCCAAAGGGATTCGTAACACTGAGTCTGTCCCTTCAATGAATCCCCAATCAAATTTTCTCTGCATCCATAAACATGTATTAGGGACACATGTCATGAGATTACAGGTTATTTTGAACATCGTGATTTTTTGGCTCTGGACATTACCAAAGCCCATGGTAACATAATGTTGCTGCTGTTCAAATCCTCTGGCAACACCCGTGTTCATTCTCCATCCCTCACGAGGCAATGCAGGATGCCAGCCCATCTCTGCCACTCTTAATCTGATGCTTTTCATCTCCATGACGTGGCCCCTTTGGTGTGAGATGGGAGTAAATCCCGGTGTAGCCAGGATCCAACCTGCTGGGATGATCCCCTGAAGGGATTAGGGAAGTGTAAGGGAAAGAGGAATCAGGGAGGGCAGAGCCAGGGTGAAATCCCATGGGGCCCCAGCAAAATGAGTTGCCTTTTAATTGCAGGCCATGCCTAATCCTATAGTGTTATAACCCCTGTGGGGGGTGTGATGTGTTGATATTTGCCCCCAGGCAATGATGTGTGGAAGGAGAACCCTGCACAAGAAAGAGACAAGGGCATAACAAAATAATCCCCATTGATTCATGTATTCATTATTACGTGGTATAAATCCTATTTCTAAATCCTATTTCCCTAAAACAGGGTGTAAATCCAATTTCTCTCAAACTATCCCAACAATTCTGATCCTCAATATGTAGAATATGTAGGCATTTTATATGAAAAGTTTCTGGTCAATGTACTGTGCTTTTTCTTCTATTCAAAATTCATGAATCCTGATATTGTCCCCTCAAACACCCAAAATATGAATAGCCACATTGGTTGTCTGTCATAGCTACAGCTTGGACAAAATGTACCAATTTGAAGGTTGCAAAATATTTTGAATTGGTTTTGAATTACTGCAGAATTTGCCCTTGTATGTTTCACTGCATTCAACTTTATTTAAAAAATACAATTGATATTATACAACTAGTTTTCTGTTCTACCTGACAATGCACACACCTGGTGCCCCAGGTCTAAATCAGTCCCTGATTAGAGGGGAACAATAAAAAAATGCAGTAGAACTGTCTTCGAGGGTCAGAGTTGAGTTCCAGGAATATAGAGGAAAGACTTCAACTTTAGCCTTGGTTGTTTGTCCAGTTCAATTCACTTCTATTTAGGTGATCTTTTGACGGTTATATACACAATTCTCTAACGTCACTCTCTTTAATATTCTTCATTGTTGTCTTCGAGATCTCCTCACCCAGTCCACATACACTCCATCGCACCTACACAACATTCATTGGGTTCTTTATAGTGCTTTACCCTTGGTGTCATAGAGCTTTATAATATGTTCTGTTTTTAGAGTCCCACAGAGTGTTTTGTGTAAGAGAGAGATCCACTATTTCAGAAAACTTGTAACCTTGAATCATGTCACAATTGCCAGAACATTCACTACCATGCAAATAGCCTTTCGCCTTGCAAGATCACACACAATTTATAGCTCATTAATTCAGAGTCCTGTCCTTGATTCACCACAAAGACATCTCGTCACATCCATTCCCAACTGAATCCAACCTCCAAATACTATTGGCCCTGAGCTTCTTCTGTTCTCTAGAATAATACATCTCCTCCACTTTCTTCCTAAGTGGATGACTCTATTGAGAAATGAAAGGGGGCATGCTGATTGTGAAAAGTCTTTACTTTTTAACATTCTTCAAACATACAGCACAAATGCATTGAGGAGAAAGCCCCATTAGGTACTAGTTACTACTGTACTCATTATCAGTGTTATGAGTTATGACTCAGAGAGTGCATTTGAAGATTCTGTAACACAAAATAATGAATATTACAACTACATAGCATCAAATAATCAAAAGGTATGAATCAATTCAACTTTGACTTTGAGTTTAACCTAGACTATGGGATCAGATCATCCAACTAGTGTTTCTCATGCCTATACTCGATACAGACACATACTGGTATACTGGTCATTACTTTTATGCTCAAGTTTTTGTAATGTGAACATGGCTACCATCACAAATTACACTCCTTAAATCAGTGACTGAGACTGGACAGGTCAATGCCAACAGGTTTACGTAGACAGTTTGATAGTTTTAAGCCATGGGATGAATATGTGCTATTTACACACAAAATGTATTTCCCAAGTTCCTGTAACCTAAGCCATGTGTAAAACTAAATGCATGCTTTTCAACCGATCGCTGCCTGCACCTGCCGCACTCTGGACAATTCTGACTTAGAATATGTGGACAACTACAAATACCTAGGTGTCTGGTTAGACTGTAAACTCTCCTTCCAGACTCACATTAAGCATCTCCAATCCAAAATTAAATCTAGAATCGGCTTCCAATTCCTCAACAAAGCATCCTTCACTCATGCTGCCAAACATACCCTCTTAAAACTGACCATCCTACCGATCCGTGATGTCATTTACAAAATAGCCTCCAACACTCTACTCAACAAATTGGATGCAGTCTATCACAGTGGAATCCGTTTTGTCACCAAAGCCCCATATACTACTGTCATGAAGTTGGCCTTTTTTGGGTATAGCAAGCCCATCCCCCTCTCCCTGCCCCCCGTTGCCTCCTTCAACTAGGCTGCTGTGGTCAGAGGTCGTAAATTCCTGAGAAGACCTCATGGACACACAGTTATAGAGAGTAGTTTTTCATGGAGACAAAGGAAATCCTTCCACCTCACAGAACTTGAGGTATGAACAAATTTCATGTTCCGGAGAAAGTGTAAAAGATCGGTGAAGAATCCAGCTACGAACTGGTCCGTTTGTCACAACTTGGGAAGCTCATGGGAGACGGTGTGGCCACATTACCATAATGCTGTTTATATAATAGCCCCAGATATAAGGTTTACATGTAATTGTTGTATAGGATGAATGAGTGAGTATAATACTGTTTACACAATTTTACAATATGATTCTGGGCTGTTTAATGAAGGAAAACTCAAAAAGGGAATTGGATTTGAACTTAGTCGACCCCCACTTCTCCTTTGTCTAACAAGCAGCCATGCCGGTTCAGCCCACTAGGGCACATTTTCCTATAATTTCATGTAACCACATTTATCATGTTTGTTTGTTTGTTTATGAATTTCTGTGAATTACTTAGTAATAAATAAATGATTTAAGACAATTGATGTATGGATGACTCACAGTGAAGACTGGGTTCGTGCAGATAACAAACCATTTACGGCGTTTGGAATGAGACTAACGTGAGGTAAAATAAATACATCATTAATCAGAAGACTATTGATCAGATATGAAAATATCTGAAAGGTTGTATTGGGAAATTATAACTTTGTAATCTGAATACTTTCCTTGGTGCCCCGACTTCCTAGTTAATTACAGTTACATGATAATTCAGTTTAATCGCATAATACTAATTACAGGAATCTTTGATAAAAACTAAGTCTTCAATTTAATGATAGTAAAGACACAACACTACACACCATTGCGACCTGTACAATCTCGTTGGCTGGCCCTCGCTTCATACTCGTCGCCAAACCCACTGGCTCCAGGTCATCTACAAGTCTATGCTAGGTAAAGCCCCGCCTTATGTCAGCTCACTGGTCACCATAGCAGCACCCACCCGTAGCACGTGCTCCAGCAGGTACAGTGGGGCAAAAAAGTATTTAGTCAGCCACCAATTGTGCAAGTTCTCCCACTTAAAAAGATGAGAGAGGCCTGTAATTTTCATCATAGGTACACTTCAACTATGACAGACGAAATTAGAAAAAAAATCCAGAAAATCACATTGTAGGATTTTTTATGAATTTATTTGCAAATTATGGTGGAAAATAAATATTTGGTCACCTACAAACAAGCAAGATTTCTGGCTCTCACAGACCTGTAACTTCTTCTTGAAGAGGCTCCTCTGTCCTCCACTCGTTACCTGTATTAATGGCACCTGTTTAAACTTGTTATCAGTATAAAAGACACCTGTCCACAACCTCAAACAGTCACACTCCAAACTCCACTATGGCCAAGACCAAAGAGCTGTCAAAGGACACCAGAAACAAAATTATAGACCTGTACCAGGCTGGGAAGACTGAATCTGCAATAGGTAAGCAGCTTAGTTGAAAGAAATCAACTATGGAAGCAATTATTAGGAAATAGAAGACATACAAGACCACACGGGGGGACCTAGTGAATGACCTGCAGAGAGCTGGGACCAAAGTAACAAAGCCTACCATCAGTAACACACTACGCCGCCAGGGACTCAAATCCTGCAGTGCCAGATGTGTCCTCCTGCTTAAGCCAGTACATGTCCAGGCCCATCTGATGTTTGCTAGAGATCATTTGCATGATCCAGAAGAAGATTGGGAGAATGTCATATGGTCAGATGAAACCATAATAGAACTTTTTGGTAAAAACTCAACCCGTCGTGTTTGGAGGACAAAGAATGCTGAGTTGCATCCAAAGAACACCATACCTACTGTGAAGCATGGGGGTGAAAACGTGCTTTGGGGCTGTTTTTCTGCATAGGGACCAGGACGACTGATCCGTGTAAAGGAAAGAATGAATGGGGCCATGTATCGTGAGATTTTGAGTGAAAACCTCCTTCATTCAGCAAGGGCATTGAAGATTAAACATGGCTGCGTCTTTCAGCATGACAATGATCCCAAACACACCGCCCGGGCAACGAAGGAGTGGCTTCGTAGGAAGCATTTCAAGGTCCTGGAGTGGCCTAGCCAGTCTCCAGATCTCAACCCCATAGAAAATCTTTGGAGGGAGTTGAAAGTCCCTGTTGCCCAGCAACAGCCCCAAAACATCACTGCTCTAGAGGAGATCTGCATGGGGGAATGGGCCAAAATACCAGCAACAGTGTGTGAAAACCTTGTGGAGACTTACAGAAAACATTTGACCTCTGTCATTGCCAACAAAGGGTATATAACAAAGTATTGAGATAAACTTTTGTTATTGACCAAATACTTATTTTCCACCATAATTTGCAAATAAATTCATAAAAAATCCTACAATGTGATTTTCTGGATTTTTTTTCCTCATTTTGTCTGGCATAGTTGAAGTGTACCTATGATGAAAATTACAGGCCTCTCATATTTTTAAGTGGGAGAACTTGCACAATTGGTGGCTGACTAAATACTTTTTTGCCCCACTGTATATCTCACTGGTCACCACCAAAGCCAATTCCTACTTTGGCCGCCTTTCCTTCCAGTTCTCGGCTGCCAGTGACTGGAACGAACTACAACAATCACTAAAGCTGGAGACTCATATCTCCCTCACTAGCTTTTAAGCACCAGCTGTCAGATCAGCTCACAGATCACTGCACCTGTATATAGCCCACCTGTAAATAGCCCATCCAACTATCTCATCCCCATACTGTATTTATTTATCTTGCTCCTTTGCACCCCAGTATCTCTACTTGCACATTCATATTCTGCACATCATTCACTACAGTGTTTAATTGGTATATTGTAATTACTTTGCCACCACGGCCTATTTATTGCCTTACCTCCCTTATCATGCCTCATTTGCACACACTGTATATAGACTTTTTTTCTACTGTATTATTGACTGTATGTTTGTTTATTCCATGTGTAACTCTGTGTTGTTGTGTGTGTCAAACTGCTTTGCTTTATTCTTGGCCAGGTCACAGTTGTAAATGAGAACTTGTTCTCAACTAGCCTACCTGGTTAAATAAAGGTGAAATAAAAATAAATAAATAAAATAAATGTGTCATTCTCTAAAAAAAGTATTACTTTTCACAAGGTTGTTGAGATAGGACATGTGAATGAGCACAACATTCCTTTGTCTACATGCCAAAGGTTTCTTTGCCTCTGGCGGAGGGCTCAGTCTGTGAAGATAGACCTTTGCCAGTATAAACAAACACAGCAGCGCGGACATGCAGTACAACACATCCCTGCTGCTCTATGTACTGTAATGTATGCAGTGCAGCAGAGTGCTGTGGTGTGATGCTAACACTGGGTGACACGGGAGGCTCGGGTGGCCTCAGGGCCTGACACCCCTGTTACATGGGGCGGGTCATGTGAGGACCTGAGTAAGTGAGCTGTCACAGCATATCAGTGCTGACCTCATCCTGAGCCTCATAAACGCCTCATCTCTGCTGATGAAAACAGTTAAGAGAACCCCCCCGCGTCTTCCAGACCTCACGGACAGACAATGATCGAGCCATGTATGGAGATTTCCCATTAACCCCAGTGTTCTATTTTTCACAGCACATACAGTATGGCAGTGTGCTGAGATCCCAGCTAACAACAAATGTTCCCACAACTAGAGAACCTTCCCTTAAGAATCTCATTAACGTTTTCATAGGAATGTTCCTGTGATATGCCGGGAAGGTTTCCAAGAGACCATTCCCTTAATGTCCAATATAACTTACCCAGAACGTGATTACTGTCACGATTCCGGCAAAGTCGGTCCCTCTCCTTGTTTGGGCGGCGTTCAGCGGTCGACGTCACCGGTCTTTTAGCCATCGCCGCTCCACCTTTCATTTTCCACTTGTTTTCCCACACACCTGGTTCACATTCCCTCATCAGACTAAATGTATATTACCCTCTGTTTCCCCCATGTCTGTGTGTGGAATTGTTCTTTGTGTAGGGTGTTACGCTATAGGCTGGCTTGCGCTAGGTTTGTTTCAAACCTAGGTTTGGTTGTTTTGTTTAATCCAGTTCATGTTACCGTGGTAGTGCTTTGTGCTGCTCCCCTGTGCCTTTGGGACAGGGTGTATATTAAAGTTCTCCTGTTATCACCCATCTCTGCTCTCCTGCGCCTGACTTCCCGGCAACCAGTTACTCACCCCATTACAGAATTCCACAGATCAATGGAGTCAGCAGGAGCGGGTGCATCCGCGACGATGCTTCACCATCTCGGCGCTGTCATAGACCGCGTCGTCCAGACTATGGACCGCTGGGAGATACAGGGAATCCCTCCAGCGCCCCCACCAGCACAACAGGGGTCTCCACTACTCGCCTCCCCTGCACCCGGTCCCAGTGGGATTCGTCTCACCCTTCCCAGGGAGTTTGATGGGACGGCAGCACGCTGCCAGGGGTTCCTGCTGCACCTGGACCTGTACCTGGGGACCGTCCACCTGGCTCCTTCGGGACGTGAGAAGGTGTCCGCCCTCGTCTCGTGCCTCTCGGGGAAAGCCCTGGAGTGGGCTAACTCCGTGTGGGTAGAAGGAGATGCAGCGCTGGACCACTTCAAGGAGTTCACCCACCGCTTCCGGGCAGTCTTCGACCACCCGCCCGAGGGTAGAGCGGCGGGTGAACGTCTCTTCCACCTGAGACCTGTTAATCCGGCTGGATAACCTGCTGGTCACCCGCGGACGTTCAGACGCGGTCGTTCAGACACGCTGTCGGTTCCATCTCCCAGGTAGACACCGCACTTCCCAGGAGTTATGTGTATCCCCTGTCACAGGCGGAGATGGTGGCTATGGAGACATATGTCTCCTAATCCCTGCGTCAGGGGTACATTCGGTGCTCCACTTCACCCGCCTCCTCAAGTTTATTTTTTGTGAAGAAGAAGGAGGGAGGTCCGTGCCCGTATATTGACTATTGAGCCCTTAACCAGATCACTGTGAAGTACAGTTACCTGCTACCTCTCATAGCCACAGTGATTGAGTCAATGCACAGGGCGCGCTTCTTCACTAAACTAGATCTCAGGAGCGCTTACAACCTGGTGCGTATCCGGGAGGGAGACGAGTGGAAGACAGCGTTCAGTACCACCTCAGAGCATTATGAGTACCTCGTCATGCCATACGGGTTGATGAATGCTCCATCAGTCGTCCAAGCCTTTGTAGACGAGATTTTCAGGGACCTGCACGGGCAGGGTGTAGTGGTGTATATCGATGACATTCTGATATACTCTGCCGCATGCGCCGAGCATGTGTCCTTGGTGCGCAAGGTGCTTGGTCGACTGTTGGAGCATGACCTGTATGTCAAGGCTGAGAAATGCCTGTTCTTCCAGCAGTCTCCTTCCTAGGGTACCGCATTTCCACCTCAGGGCTGGAGATGGAGAGTGACCGCATTTCAGCCGTGCGTAATTGGCCGACCCCCACCACGGTAAAGGAGGTGCAGCGTTTTTTAGAGTTTGCCAATTACTACCGGAGGTTTATCCGGGGTTTTGGTAAGGTACCATTACCTCACTGCTGAAGGGGGGCCCAGTGCGTTTGCAGTGGTCGGCTGAGGCGGACAGGGCTTTTGGTCACCTAAGGGCTCTGGTTACCTCGGCTCCCGTGCTGGCGCATCCAGATCCCTCTTTGGCGTTCATAGTGGAGGTGGATGCGACCGAGGCTAGGATAGGAGCCATGCTCTCTCAGCGCTCGGGTAGGCCACCGAAGCTCCGCCACTGTGCCTTCTTCTCGAAGAAGCTCACCCCGGCGAAGCGAAACTATGATGTGGGGGACGAGGAGCTGTTGGCTGTGCTCAAGACGTTGAAGGCATGGAGACATTGGCTTGAGGGGGCTCAACACCCTTTTCTCATCTGGACTGACCACCGCAACCTGGAGTACATCCGGGCAGCGAGGAGACTGCATCCTCGTCAGGCAAGGTGGGCCATTTACCCATTTTGTTTTCACCCTTTGACATCCAGTGGAAGCGATCGGAACTGCAAGCAAGTGCCACAGAAATCTAGATCCCCATAGAAATCCCATTGAAAAGAGTGTGACCTCCATTTTATTTTCCCTGGATGGATTTTTCTCAGTTTTTGCCGTAATCCGGTTCATGTTACCGTGGTTGTACTTTGTGCTGCCTTGCCTATGCCTTTGGGTCAGGGTGTAAATTAAAGTTATCCTGTTATCACCCATCTCTGCTCTCCTGCGCCTGACTTCCCGGCAACCAGTTACTCACCCCTTTACAGTTACCATGTTCTCAGAACTTGAGATATTAATGTTCTAGACACATTTCATGGGAACTTCACAATAACATTAATGTGTCCAGTTTTTTGTGGGTAAGGAGAATATTCCATCAACGTCTCACCAAACATGGTTGCCATGTTCTCAGAACATAAGATATTAAAGGTACAATGCAGCAGTTTTTAATCTCAATATAAAATAATTTCTGGAAAGCAATTAAGTACCTTAATGTGGTAGTTTTGAATGAAATTGGTCAAAAATAATCAAAATAGCTTTTTAGCAAAGAGCAAGAATTTTGATAGGACTGTCTGGAAGTGGTCTGAGTGGGAGGGAAAAACTGAAAATCAGCTGTTACTGCCAGAGGTTTGGAACTATCTTTTTCAATTGGTTCATTTACTTATTTACTGTCTGATGATGTCACCAGGCAGTCCAAAATTCCATTCCACCAAAACAGGCTGAAATTTCAGTCCGTCTTTTCAAACAGCTTTTACACTAAAAAGGGCATTATCATAATTTTCATAATTTCACATTATTTTTCCATCCTGATAGTGTAGAAATATATATAAAACACGGGAAATCAAGTTTTTGACTGCACTGGGCCTTTAATATTCTAGACACGTGTTGTGGTAACATTGCGATAACATTCACGTGTCCAGTTTTCTATGGGTTAGGAGAATGTTCAATAAAGTCCCTCCAAACATACAGTACACAGAACATGGTTGCCATGTTATCAGAACATAAGTTATTAATATTCTTGACACTTTCATCGGAACATTGCAAGAACATTAATGTGTCCAGTTTTCTGTGGGTTAGGAGAGTATTCCATCAACATCATATTATATTCTGAGAACATGGCAACAATGTTCTGTGTATGTATACTAATGTTTTAGACACGTTTCATGAGATCATTGCAGGAACATTTCTGTGTATCAGTTGTCAGGATGTCGCCTGATGGTCCCAAAGAAACGTTCTCCCTCAAAAAATATGTTGCATTACACATCACACCTTGTTGCTGTTGCCAAGCTTGGTTAATCTGACTATTCTCCTCATTGATTTTATTAACGTATTTCAGCGATTTATGGGCTTTCTGTAAAGTTGTCTAATGTTGGTGGGGGCATGTTAACCAGTTTCAATGATACTCCAGAATCATTATTATCTATAAAATAGTTTTTCTTGAGTGTACTTTTAACAGAGTTGAGATTTACTTCAAAGTACAATCACCCTATTGCTTACACCAGAAATGCCCCATTTTATCCAAGAGGAAACATAATCCCTGCAGTTTCCATTTCAGCCCATACAGAAATAAGGAAAGGTCAACGTCTCTCTCAATATGACAGAGCTGTCTAACATCAGGAGGCTCAGAAGGACACTTCAATTTATCACATAACCTGCTTTCAACATTTTGAATCCAAACCAAATCCCACATCCTCTTTGATGCAGAAAGCAATGTAAATATTGTTCATCTATCATCAAAAGTCCTGTGAAACCACGACAAGACCGGCAGAGTTAAGTGTGTCTTTGCGGATGCCAACCATGTCCATGGCGACAAGCAATGGAGAAAGAGAGAAAGAGTGAGGGCGATAAAGAAAGAAAGAAAGAAAGAGATTGGGGTGCAGGGTAGGGTCAGTCCCTCCCCTTGGTCCAGCAGAGTGTTAAAAGCCCGCCGTGGTCCGTGAGTAGGAAAATAATCAATTTCTTACTTTGCCTGCCTGCGCGCCTGTCTGGCTAGATACCCTCTCCACTCTCTGCCTCTGGATCCAATAGTAGATCTATAGGCATTTCACTAGAACGTACTCCCTGCAACAGCAGCCTGCTTACCCGAGACAATAGCCCCAGGGTTAAATGCACAGCATACGGCCTGGATAACAAGGTGCTCCCCTCATTAATGAGGAGAGATCTGGCAGCCCTTCCCACCTCCCCCTGAGGATCATGGACCTATGATGGAGTATGTGTGATCTATGTCTGAGAGAAATATTCAAACAACTGCTGCAGTTGCTCCACATCCTTAGGCCGAGATTGGAAGGCATCACATAATCTCATTGAGCAATCTTTTGACGGGGTCTGCCCTCAATTTCACATGTGGAATGCTATGAACAAGAATGCAAAAAGGCTGTGCTGTGCTTTATCTAACAGCCAACTATAAATGAACAAACATAGCAGCATCCTTGGAGATATCAGAGGAGCGATTACCATGCATAAACATGATCTAATGTTAGCACTGTTTATTGAGTAGGGACTGTGGCTATGCGTGCTCGCTCGCTTAATTGCAGCGAGTTACCCACACAATTCAGCACATTGTCATTTGGGAAGAACGCAAAAGACCTCCATCATGATACAAGTCATTTAAGACACACTGCAAACAGCTTGGATGTAGATGACATAGAATAGGAGCATAGGAGTGTCAGCCAAAACACAACACAGGAGGTTGGTGGCACCTTAATTGGGGAGGATGGGCTCGTGGTAGTGACTGGAGTGGAATTAGGGGAATGGTATCAAATACATCAAACATATGGTTAGATGCCATTCCATTCGCTCCGTTCCAGCCATTATTATGAGTCGTCCTCCTGTCACGGCCCCTCCTCTGCATTGCAGGGGCGGTTCCTCCTGCAGGCAGAGGAGGGCCGTTAGTGATTGGAGCCACCTGGGCTCAGGGTATTTAAACTGCTTCACTAACCACTCTTGTCTCTCTCTCTGCTCCTCCAGGTATGATCCTGTTTTGTTTGTTCCTTTGTAGTTTTACGTAGTTGTCACTCAGTCATGTTCACACACACAGATTCACGCATCCCTGCACTTTACATACACCCTACATTATGATACTTTCACACCTCATTCCTTTTTCTTTGTTTAAAGTTAACTTCTTGCGACTATCAAACCCGGATCCGGGAGCGTAATCATAGCCTCAAACTAATTAGCATAACGCAGCGGACATAAATCTTCCTACAAAATCTTCCTATTCATGAAAATCACAAATGAAATATATTGAGACACAGCTTAGCCTTTTGTTGATCACACTGTCATCTCAGATTTTCAAAATATGCTTTACAGCCAACGCTAGACAAGCATTTGTGTAAGTTTATCATGGCATAATGCTATGCTAGGCTCTGCTGGCAGCAGGCAACATTTTCACAAAAATAAGAAAAGCAATCAAATTAAATCATTTACCTTTGAAGAACTTCGGATGTTTTCACTCAGGAGACTCCCAGTTAGATAGCAAATGTTCCTTTTTTCCAAAAATATTATTTTTGTAGGCGAAATAGCTCCCGTTTGTTCGTCACGTTTGGCTGAGAAATCGACCAGAAAATGAGGTCACTACAACGCCAAACTTTTTTCCAAATTAGCTCCATAATATCGACAGAAACATGGCAAACGTTGTTTCGAATCAATCCTCAAGGTGTTTTTCACGTAACAATTCGACAATTCGACAAACAATTCAACAATCCGTCGGGACAATTGGTTTCTCATAAGAAGCGATTGGAAAAATGGCTACTTGTGTACTTTACGCAAGATTTTCTGCGGGAGCCTCATGTGACCACTTGCTAAATGTGGTCCCTTACAGCTATTCTTCAACATAAATGCGTAAAAAGACATCACAATGCTGTAGACACCTTGGGGAATACGTAGAAAACGTAAGCTCATTCACAGCCATATAAGGAGTCATTGGCATGAGGCGGTTTCAAAAAATGCGGCACTTCCTGATTGGATTTTTATCTGGGTTTCGCCTGTAACATCAGTTCTGTTGCACTCACAGACAATATCTTTGCAGTTTTGGAAACGTCAGAGTGTTTTCTATCCAAAGCTGTCAATTATATGCATAGTCAAGCATCTTTTCGTGACAAAATATCTTGTTTAAAACGAGAACGTTTTTTATCCAAAAATGAAAATACTGCCCCCTAGTTACAAAACGTTAATAGTTTTTGGTTTATAATAAATATCATTTTTTAATTGGCCAATACCTGTTGTTCGTGTCCCCTCGTTTTTGCCTGTGACACTCCCCTCAGCAGCCTCCATACGAATACAAATACACTGAAAAACACAACATCAGATGGAGCATACTATCATCACTAAAAACAACAATGATTTGAGTGTCCTGAAATACAAATGCTGAAAAAGAGAGAACCTACAAATATGATCCTCTGATGACTTTATTTAATACTTTGTTGAGGTTGGTGGAAAATAATCCTCCATACTCTTACCCTTTCACTAAGTTTGCTATCTAGGACATACAGTCTTTCACTGCAGCCATTCAGACAAATCGTTTCCATTGTACTGTACCATTAACACTTTTAGAAGAGATAATTTCCTCTATTCAAGGGTACCACATGTATTATGCAGTGCGCAGTTAAATGACCGTTGAAGAGTTTTTGCTTTGCCTTTTTTACTTCTCTTCTATACTAGTCAATCTCATTACACTTCTCATACTGCCATGTGGCATTTAAATCCATATTTAAGTAATAACTGCAAGACTACTCAATTGTTTACGTCGGAAATGTGATATCATCCAGTTCCATTCTGATTAGATGGTGACAATCTTCACCATTCATTTGGGGCGGCAGGGTAGCCTAGTGGTTAGAGAGTTGGACTAGGAACCGGAAGGTTGCAAGTTCAAACCCCGAGCTGACAAGGTATTAATCTGTCGTTCTGCCCCTGAACAGGCAGTTAACCCACTGTTTCTAGGCCGTCATTGAAAATAAGAATTTGTTCTTAACTGACTTGCCTGGTTAAATAAAGGTAAATAAATAAATTTGTGATTGAGTGATCTACACAACAGTGTGAGCTAGCAAAACTGGACTACAGTGAGGTATATTCATAAGAAATCACAAGGACACATAGCTGCAAGTCTATGTCTCCATTAAATGCACTGCACTGCTTCTGAGAGTCTGGATAGCAGCTGTCTCACACTGACAGTTAGGAATATGGATATAGGCAGGCAATGCTTTGTGAAAGTAAACTGACAGTTAGGAATATGGATATGGGCAGGCAATGCTCTGTGAATGTAAACTGACAGTTATTTATATTTTTCTTTCTGGGCTCTGAGGTAAAATTGCATTTCATAGTCATGCTTTTGGGATTGAGTCAATGCAGCGCTCATATCCCTCCTGGCAGTCATCCATGGGTCTAGTCTGGAGCTGCAGGATGCCTCTCTCACAGACTACTGCTACTAACATGATGTGACACCGAGAGGCATTTTAAACTCGGGGACTTCACCCTGTCACTCTAGGACAGAACTGAGGTTGAATTCTTTCTAAATGGAAACATTTTAAGATAGATGAGGAATATTGTGAATTGACCTGCTTTCCTTCAGCAGTATCTTTGCATCAGCGATTACAGATTGTGGAGCTTTTCTGACTTCAGTGAGAGAAAAAACACTCCGCTAGCTGAAACTAAGCCTACAAGAAAGAGTGTCAGTAATGTATTTCAGACTGCATTCATTGTGTAATAGCGATCATATTTACAGTGTGAGACTTTTAGTTGGAAAATGCTACGTCAATCAGGTATATATTCTGAGTTACATACAATATTTTCTGTGTCTCTTTAGAGTGTGTGCATACATGCTAGTGTGCTCCTGTGTGTGTGTGTGCCTTCCCACCTCAGTGTGTGGACTGTCAGTGATGTATCTGTGTTGGGCAAGGGCAGTGAGCTGTGGGGAGGCAGTGGTAGTGATGAATCTATGCAGAGGGCAGGATGTCTCCCTGGTCCTGCCGGGAGGCTCCTCAGCCCCAGCCCATCCCAGCTCCGTGATTAAAGACTGGCCCTGGCATCTTCACTCCTCCCAGACCTCTGTATATCACCTGCCTGAGGGCCAGGTTATTAGCTCCAATGGGTTTCCTTCTCTCAAGTTGATAACCCTACTTCCTGCCTTTTAGTCAATGTCACCATAATGGGATTTGTCCCATTTATCAGAGCTTCTTTCTTCCACATAGTCCCCTCTGACTCGACTCGTGCTAAATATATCCCTGCTTCGTGTGCTGTCCCTTGCAGCTGTCTTCGGACTGCCCACTCTAAGAGAGGCCCTTTGGGTGTTTTCACCTTCAACAGGAAGCTAGTCTGTCCTCCTAAGTGCTCTTGCAGCAGTCATTTATTTTATATCTCAGTGAGTCTAAGTGTTTGAGGATTCCTTCACAAGCAGCCCCGGCAGCAACAACACAGAGTGATGCTATATGACTGATGTTTTGCATGGTCAGTGAATAGCCCTAAAGTACATTGTCAGCCCTAAAGTACAAAGTCATCCAAAAAATGATGAGGGAGAGAGAAGGAACCTAGAATTTGATATACCAATTACGATCTGGCAAAAAATACTTGAATCAGTTATAGAACCCATTGCCCTTTATGGTTGTGAGGTCAGGGGTCCATTCATCAACCAAGAATTCACAAAATGGGACAAACCCCAAATTGAGGCTCTGCGTGCAGAATTCAGAAAGAAAAATCCTCTGCGTAAAACGTAAATCACCAAATTATGCATGAAGAGCAGAATTAGGCTGATACCCGCTAATTATCAAATCCAGAAAAGAGCCGTTAAATTCTACAACCACCTAAAAGGAAGCAATTCCCAAACCTTCCATAACAAAGCCATCGCATACAGAGCCCCCTAAGCAAGCTGGTCTTGGGGCTCTGTTCACAAACACAAACAGACCTCACAGAGCCCCAGGAAAGCAACACAATGGGACCCAACCAAATCATGAGAAAAAAAAGATCATTACTGAACACATTGGAAAGAATTTACAAAACATCTGAGCAAACTAGAATGCTATTTGGCCCTAAACAGAGAGAACACATTGGCAGAATACCTGACCACTGTGACTGACCCAAAATTAAGGAAATCTTTGACTATGTACAGACTCAGTGAGCGTAGCCTTGCTATTGAGAAAAGCCACTGAAGGCAGACCTGGCTCTCAAGAGAAGACAGGATATGTGCACACTGCCCACAAAACTGAACTGCACTTCCTAACCTTCTGCCAAAGTTATGACCATACTAGAGACACATATTTCCCTCAGATTACACAGACCCACAAAGAATTAGAAAACAAATCCAATTTGAATAAACTCCCATATCTATTGGGTGAAATACCAGAGCGTGCAATCACAGAAGCAACATTTGTGACCTGTTGCCACAAGAAAAGGGCAACCAGTGAAGAACAAACATCATTGTAAATGCAACCTATATTTATGTTTGTTTATTTTCTATTTGAACATCATTACAACACTGTATATAGACATACTGTATGACATTTGAAATGTCTTTATTCTTTTGGAACTTTTGTAAGTGTAATATTTACTGTTAATTTTTTATTGTTTATTTCACTTTTGTTGATTATCTATTTCACTTGCTTTGGTAATGTCGCCCATGCCAATAAAGCCACTTAAATTGAATTGAGAGAGAGAGAGAGAGAGAGAGAGAGAGAGCGAGAGAGAATTTGAATTCAAATTCGTTAGTGGCAAGTTTGGATTCCTCCATCAGGGAACCATGTCAAATAAAGCCCCAATTGCTTCAAACAACAAATAAGGCAGACAGTGTATGTAAATTACTTCTTATGCATGCAGAAGCAGAGGATCAATACATTTATCTCTGTGTAATAATCAACACATTTTATTTAAAGTGGCTCTCAATTCTTAAAATATCATAGCGCATCAATCAATGTGTTCATCTTCAACACAATGTGAATGAACATGATTTGTGCTCTGCTTCCTAATTAACCAGTTAATTACACTTGAATCTATTGAATTATGGGTGGGAATAGAGCTGTGCTTTAATTAACCTGGCTATGACGTTAATTTGTTAATGGTGTTCAATAATGGAGAGGCTGATCATGGAGGAGAGACAGGATACTAGATGTGTAGGGGAGGGTGGTCCATTTCTACAATAATCTATAAAAATCAGCATGACTTTCTCTAAACCAGTGTAGAATAGAAGACCCAGAGTAACCAACGTAGATGATTGGTATGGAGGAGGACCCATGGTTGTTGAAAAATAGTACTTGATTTATTGTAGATTAAGGATTTTTGGAAACATGGCTTGCGTTGAAAACTGTCTTGCCCAAAGCAGTAACATTAAGGATACAAAAACTCACAAAAATGACAGCAAGTCTAAAGCTCAGCCCCTCAATAGGGTTCCTACTGCAGCTAAGACTAGGCTTAAATGCTAAACAGTATAACTAGAGATTACTCCTTCTACAGCTTTAAACAGAGCCCATCTCTCCACCTTCTGAGGACTAAGAAGAGTCAAAAAGGACAGCTAACCTCAACTGCCTGTACATACAGGTTACAACAAACAAACTGCTATAGAGACAGTCATAACATGGTGCTCAACCCTCAGCTGAGTGAAAAGGTCAGCATTTATAACTTTGCTCCTAAACCCCACACATAACGATGAACCAATGATAATGTACCTTTAATTAGACCAGACAATACTATGGAAAACAAGATTTCAACCTCTTAGAGCTACCCCCTACTTTTTTCAATTTCCGCCTGAAGACATACCCAAATCTAACTGCCTGTAGCTCAGGCACAGAACCAAGGATATGCATATTCTTGGTACCATTTGAAAGAAAAGACTCTGAAGTTTGTGTAAATGTGAATTGAAGAGTAGGAGAATATAACACAATAGATCTGGTTTAGATAATACAATGAAAAAATGAAAAAAAACATACATTTTTATTTTTATTGTTGTATCATCATCTTTAAAATGAATAGGGTAACAAACATTCAGATAGGATGATGGGGACAATTTCAGTGAAAAACATAAGAGGGCAACAGTACTTGTGCAAAGTTTCAGAATGATAACTTCCAAAATGAGTGTGCTACATGACATTTATCATGAAGTCACCCAGGTGTCCCACACAAGTAGCCCAAATCTACCCAAGTGGCCAAATTGGTGAAGTTATACATTTTAAATGGAATAACTATATACAAAATACTAACATGGTATTCTAACACACCGCCCCAGAAAATGGAGAAAAAACAGGAAAAAATATATATATACATTTACAAAATAACACTTTCAATATTTGGAAGACCCTCAGTCCTCTACACAATATTGTGCTGCTGATGCCAGGTGCCATAGCACATCCATGCCTGCAGAAATACATTTGGGCAGATGAACACCACTTGTGGCAGGAGCTGGATGAACCAGCTTCAGTGGGGGATGGACACCTTGGCACTGGGAGCTCCCATTCTGAGTCAGTGTCACTGTGAAAGAAAATGTTCAGTTAGAATAGTTTCACATATGAGCCCTGTATACACAGGTATAATAAACATACATATATATAGAGTACAGGGAACATAAGGTTGAATATATTATTATAGACCTGCTAGATCTACTGTCTCATTTATATTATGACATTTTAGCTAGATCTACTGTCTCTATTATATTATGACAGACCAGCTAGATCTACTGTCTTTTTTATATTACAACAGACCAGCTGTATCTACTGTCTCCATTTCACTTTGGCCATTGTTGTGGGCCTGCCCTCCCTTCAACAGCCTCAAATAGGCTATTTCATTTCACAAATAATATTTTATATTAATAATTTCAAACAATAGCATTAGCATGAGAAGAACTTACCAGTCCAAAATGATGTCCTCACCGTTCAAAAAATGTTCCTCCATTTGGGAATCGCTAAATGAATCGCCCTCTGTCAATTTCTTCTAAAATTGTGTGTACATCTGTATATCTAGACTTAGATTTAGCTTTCCCTGACTTAGTCGCCATACTGATTGATATATAAACAGCTGAATATGCGCTTTACCAAAACAATGCTGTGCTCCTTCCGGTATGAAACTTCAATGGCGAATGACCCTCTTTACGCCGGAGTTTACTACGTGGGTTGGTCTTCTAACACATAAACGTTACATATTGCCGTTTACCTCAGCTCATTGGCTATCTACCCAGCTAGATTTCAAGACGATCAGTGGTCATTGGGTTAAAATACAGTCAATCAACAAAACAGCGGGCAAATCATTGGTGCACAATGATGTCATTATTTGTTGTCTTCAAATCGGTTTCTTTCAGTCAATACGTCCCGCGAAATGACCCATCACGTTTGGTTGTGTTACAAACAAACCAGTTGATTGCAATGATACCAAACATGACTGGAAAAGTCACGTTTTGTGTGTTTATTTACCTCGAATGTGTCGTCGAAAATGGAATGAGACTGAATTCACGACACAAGCGGTTCACAAAATGTTTCGTGTTAGGCTATAAAAATGTATTTTATCAAACAAAAGACCATTCATTGTGTAACATTGTGCATTGGGATTGCAAACAGAGGAAGATCGTCAAAGGTAAACGATTTATTTTATTGCAGTTTGTGATTTTGTTATGCCTGTGCTGGTTGAAATAGTTGTTGGGGCTCTATCCTCAGATAATCGCATCCTATTATTTCGCAGTAAATCCTTTTTTAAATCTGACAACGCAGTTGGATTAGCAAGATTCTAGGCTAATGCGAGACACATGTATTTTCATGAATGTTTAATATGACTATTTATGTAGCAATCACTGTATGTTGTCGAATTTCATCCCGCTAACGGGTTCTGTGCGCAGAGAGGTTAATTGCATTCATGTGTTTGAATTACCATATTTAGTCAAGTACACTTTAGTTTAAAAGACAGCGCTGCATTAAATAAAACATGATTAGAGCTACTACTCAGATACTGAAAGCATGTGTGAGCTGCGCGCTAATGACCTAATTCACCACACCTGGCTTCAACCTGCGCAGTCAACTTGGTCGTGAACAATTAAGGTCAGGTAGATAGCTATGGTGGAGAGCGATGCATGGCAATGGACTAGTGCACTTTATCCAAACCACACATGTTTATACTTTTAAGCATTTAGATCATATTAACTTCATTAAATACATTTGAAAGACTTAAAATGGTGAGGAAGCCAGGCTAAGGCTGCCTCATCACAACTAGTCTATGTGATAATTCAGATCTATGATATGAAACAAAGCTTTCCACTTTGTGGTAAATGGGAGGAAATGTACTGTACAAATACACTGCATTGCTAAGAGTTTTGGGTCAGAACAGATATACAGTAATTATACACTTATGCACACCACCCGCGCCACCAACTTCTTGCAGCTCCCCACCAGAACACATGGAAGTGTGGATGCCACTCCAGCACATTGTTCAGCTAAATTGCCAAAGTACACCTTTAGAAATAGGGCTCACAGCTGAGAGCTGCAAGATACTGGAAAAAAATCTGCTATCACAAAAAAATCAAATCAAATCAAATGTATTTATATAGCCCTTCGTACATCAGCTGATATCTCAAAGTGCTGTACAGAAACCCAGCCTAAAACCCCAAACAGCAAGCAATGCAGGTGTAGAAGCACGGTGGCTAGGAAAAACTCCCTAGAAAGGCCAAAACCTAGGAAGAAACCTAGAGAGGAACCAGGCTATGTGAGGTGGCCAGTCCTCTTCTGGCTGTGCCGGGTGGAGATTATAACAAAACATGGTCAAGATGTTCAAATGTTAGGAAGAGACTTGTACTTGACTCTTTTTCAAAAGAGAAAGATCCTAGTACAGCTCCAACAGGGATGAATGTAAAAAAATGCATGGCTCAAACACAGACACACACGGAGGCGGAGTCCAGCTCCAGCACCTTACTGGTCCAAAGAAGAGTAGGATAGAAAGTAGAATAAAAGTACAAACCCTAACGCTAACCCTAGAATATATATTTGTTTACCCTAACCCTAACACTAACCCTAGAATGGTAGGACATTGTACCTACAGTAGTAATCCTAACACTAACCCTAGAATGGTAAGGCATTGTACCTACAGTACTAACACAAACCCTAGAATGGTAAGACATTGTACCTACAGTACTAACACTAACCCTAGAATGGTAGGACATTGTACCTACAGTACTAACACTAACCTTAGAATGGTAAGACATTGTACCTACAGTACTAACCCTAACACTAACCCTAGAATGGTAAGACATTGTACCTACAGTAGTAATCCTAATGCTAACCCTAGCTTCATGTCCACACCCCAGTTCAACCCTAACCCTAACCATAATACTAGACCTAACCCTAGCCATAATACTAGACCTAACCCTGACGCTACTCTTAGAAAAAAAGTTATCTAGAACGTAAAAAGGTTCTTCGGCTGTCCTCATAGGAGAACCTTTTGAAGAACCCTTTTTGTTCCAGGTAGAACACTTCCCACAGACCTAAAACTGAAAAGAGTTCTACCTTGAATCAGAAAGGGTTCTCCTATGGGGACAGCCACCCTTTTGTAATACCTTTTTTTCTAAGAATATAGCCCTAACCCTATGCCTAACCCTAGTTTCATGTCTACATTCCTGTTCAACCCTAACCCTACACAACTAAAAACCCAAAACCCTAACTCATCTAAATAGGGCTCCACCATCTCCAAATTCCCAATTTAACCCATGCATACACACACACAGATTCAGACACAGGAGGCGGATACAGTCCTCAGATTTATTGTAAACACAGGACAGGCAAAGGGCAGGTCGAGGACAGTCAGGGGTTCGTAACTAGGTCAGAGTCAGACAGGGACAGGACGGCAGGCAGGCTCGGGGTCAGGGCAGAATAGTCAGAACCGGGAAAACTAGGAAACAGAATTTGAGAAAAAGAAAGATGGGAAAGCACGCTGGTAAGACTTGGCAAGACGAGCTGGCAACAGACAAACAGAAAACACAGGTATAAATGTACCGGGGATAATGGGGAAGATGGGCGACACATGGTGGTGGTGGAAATAAGCACAAAGGCAGGTGAAACAGATCAGGATGTGACACAAACCAATGCAATAAATGTTTTATTTGAATTATAATTGATGAAAAGATCTACCAATGATTTAACACTAGCTCCATCAGAGATGTAGACTGAACCGCCTAGAGCTGCAGGTTTAACACAATTTGTGATCCAATTTCCTATTGCATCATGAAGCCATGAGGCTGCAAGCGTCATCTTTCTCTTTCTGAGTCACAGTGAATCAAAGGAATGACTAATGATGGCATCAAGAGCAGAACTATGATGAGATGCTCCAGTTAGTTTAATAACTAGGCTGGATTTCCAAGGGGGAAAGTGAACCTAGAAAAATACTACTTATATAAACTATCCTAGGAAAGAATTAGATCCATATCATACATGGAAACTAGAGGTAGGGAAGTGTTGTGTTCCTACGAGATTAATCATACAGCTACATACATTGACAATGTACATTATATACTGGGCATTCGGAAAGTAGTCCTTGACTTTTCAACATTTTGTTACGTTACAGCCTTTTTCTAAAATGAATAAAATAGTTTTTTCCTCTTATCAATCTATACACAATACCCCATAATGACAAAGCAAAAACAGGTTTTAGAAATGTTTGCACCTTTATTAAAAATAATAACTGTAATAATACATATACATAAGTATTCAGACCCTTTACTCAGTACTTTGTTGAAGCACCTTTGGCAGCGATTACAGCCTCAAGTCTTCTTGGGTATGACGCTACAAGTTTGGCACACCTGTATTTGGGGAGTTTCTCCCATTTGTCTTTGCAGATCCTCTCAAGCTCTGTCAGGTTGGATGGCGAGTGTCGCTGCACAGCTATTTTTAGGTCTCTCCAGAGATGTTTGATCAGATTCAAGTCTGGGTCTGGATGGCCACTCATGGACATTCAGAGACTTGTCCGGAAGCCACTCCTACTTTCTCCTGTGTAGTTAGGGTCATTTCCCTGTTGGAAGGTGAACCGTCACCCCCAGTCTGAGGTCCTGAGCGCTCTGGAGCAGGTTTTCATCAAGGATCTTTCTGTACTTTGCTCCGTTCATCTTTGCCTCGATCCTGACTAGTCTCCTAGTCCCTGCTGCTTAAAAACATTAAAACATTTCAAATCAAATAGATACAAACATCTCCACAGCATGATGCTGCCACCACCATGCTTCACAGTAGGGATGGTTCCAGGTTTCCTCCGGGCGACAAGCTTGGCTTTCAGGCCAAAATGTTTAATTTTGGTTTCATCAGACCAGAGAATCTTGTTTCTTATGGTCTGAGAGTCCCTTACATGCCTTTTGGCAAACTCCAAGTGGGCTGTCATGTGCCTTTTACTGAGGAGTGGCTTCTGTCTCACCACTCTACCATAAAGGCCTGATTGGTGGAGTGCTGCAGAGATGGTTGTCCTTCTGGAAGTTTCTCACATATCCACAGAGGAACTCTGGAGTTCTGTCAGAGTAACCATCGGGTTCTTGATCACCTCCCTGACCAAGGCCCTTCCCCCCGTTTGCTCAGTTTGGCCGGGTGGCCAGCTCTTGGAAGAGTCTTGGTGGTTCCGAACTGCTTCCAATTAAGAATGATGGATGCCACTGTTTGTTTGGGGACTTTCAATGCTGCAGACATGTTATAGTACCCTTCCCCAGATCTGTGCCTCGACACAAATCTCAGCTCTCTATGGACAATTCCTTCGATCTCATGGCTTGGTTTTTGTTCTGACATGCACTGTCAACTGTGTGGCCTTATATAGACAGGTATGTGCCTTTACAAATCTTGTCCAATCAATTGAATTTTCCACAGCTGGACTTAATTGGAGTTGTAGAAACATCTCAATTATGATCAATGGAAACAGGATGCACCTGAGCTCAATTTCGAGTCTCAAAGCAAAAGGTCTGAGTACTTAGGTATTTCTGTATTTTATTTGTAGTAAAAAAAATCAAAAAAACTGTTTTCACTTTGTCATTATGAGTATTGTGTGTAGATAATCCATTTTAGAAAAAGGCTGCAACTTAACAAAACGTGGAAAATATCAAGGGGTCTGAATACAGGTGTATAAAGTCGAGCACACAATCTCCACACAATCTCTATAGACAAACATTGGCAGTAGAATGGCCTCACTGAAAAGCTCTGTGAATTTCAACGTGGCACTGTCATAGGATGCCACCTATCAAACAAGTCAGTTCATCAAATTTCTGACCTGCTGTCCCTGTCAACTGTGAGTGCTGTTATTGTGAAGTGGAAATGTCTAGGAGCAACAACGGCTCAGCCACGAAGTGTTAGGCAACACAAGCCCACAGAACGTGACTGCAGAGTGCTCAAGTGCGTAGCATGTAAAAATAGTTTGTCCTCGGTTGCAACACTCACTACCGAGTTCCGAACTGCCTGTGGAAGCAACATCAGCACAACTGTTTGTCGGGACCTTCATGAAATGGATTTCCATGGCCGTGCAGCTGCACACAAGCCTAAGATCACCATGTGCAATGCCAAGCGTCGGCTGGATTGGTGTAAAGCTCTTTGCTATTGGACTGCTATTGAAAGCAGTAAAAACGCTTTCTCTGGAGTGATGAATAACAGTTCACCATCTGGCAGTCCAACAGAAAAATCTGGGTTTGGCGAATGCAAGGAGAACGCTAACTACCCCATTGCATAGTGCCAACTGTAAAGTTTGGTGGATAAATAATGGTCTGGAGCTGTTTTTCATGGTACGGGCTAGGCCCCTTAGTTCCAGTGAAGGGAAATCTTAATGCTACAGCATACAATGACATTCTAGACGATTCTGTGCTTCCAACCTTATGGCAACAGTTTGGGGAAGGCCCTTTCCTGTTTCAGTATAACAATGTTGCCGTGCACAAGTGAGGTCCATACAGAAATGGTTTGTCAAGATTGGTGTGGAAGAACTTGATTGGCCTGCACAGATCCTTGACCTCAACCCCATTTAACACCTTTAGGATGAATTAAAAAGCTGACTGTGAGCCAGGCCTAATCACCCAACATCAGTGCCCGACCTCACTAATGCTCTTGTAGCTGAATGGAAGCAAGTCCCCGCAGCAATGTTCCAACATCTAGTGGAGAGCCTTCCCAGAAGAGTGGAGGCTGTTATAGCAGCAAAGGGGGGACCAACTCCATATTAATACCCATGATTTTGAAATGAGATGTTCGACGAGCATGTGTCCACATACTTTTGGTCATGTAGTGTAGTTCTTGGAAATCTCAGACAAGGACATGCTAATAAGGGACTGGGACCCTGTAATATCATATGATGTACTTATACTGTAATGTGATTTTAATATGAACCTTTTGCATTCACAATATAAGGCTTATTTTAACTACCGTAAAACTTCAATTAATAGCCCAGGTGTTTATTTGCTTAAATCACTCAACACAACAGGTGCTTATTAGAGACAGGCTTCTGTTTGAACCAGTCATCTATGTCCTTAATGCACACAGATTTTGCTCATTTACATAATTAATTGTTTTATTCCAGCATTCACTTCCAGCATTATTTAAATGTCTTAAATTCCTCCACTAATGTGTTATCATTTACATGCTGTGTCACATGTATTTGGTCTTAGTATGCCCCTATTTAAATAAATCCTTGACAGAATAATTATTATCTCTTTGACAGTGCATTTTCGGCAGTTCTTACTTTCGGACGATTTCTGGCCGTCTGTACTACCAAAGTTGTTTTTGTGCTTGTCAGTTAGCTAGCAGTTTTCAGCTGTTAGCAGCCAATGGCTAGCAGTTGCTTACTGGCGGTAAAAATGGATGATTGCCATAACTTTTTCAAGTCATTACTGAATTATTTAATCAAACGTTAACCTTGTAAACAATTCATGGTAACCTCCTAAACAATTATTTTAGACCCAGCGTTTATTGAAGTTTTACGGTACCTCACTTTTTTACACTGTCAAAACTTGGAAATGTGAGTCCTGAATCTCCTTCACTGCCCTGCCCCTGCTGTTGGCTGGTCGATTACTGAACTGTTTGGATGGGCCCAGGCAACCCATCTGTTTTCGTCCATCTCAGCAACCAACTAAGCATACCAGTGGTTTTTATCACTCTTGAAAACGTCATCCATTCAGCCTACCGGTATTGAGAGGGGTTGGATTATCCTGCATAGGTGATCCTACAGAGTCTCTAAACATAGAGAGAAGAGAGAGTATGACCACCCCCCTACCCTTTAAAAACGCTACATATACTATGTAGACATAACAGAGTAAATGTAAATCCGGTACACTCCAATTAGTATGATATGTTACGTTTTGTATGGTATGTATTAATTTGTGGATTTCCATCATCCATTTCGTATGATATGTTATGAATTACAATTTGTACAATACGTTATGAATTTGCAAAAAGTATGATATGTCATGAATTCCAATTTGTTGTTGCTAATGTTAGCTAGGTGGCTAATGTTAGCTAAACTGGGGTTAAGGTTAGGGGAAGGGTTAGCTAAGTAGTTGCAGAGTTGCTAATTAGCAAAAATGTTCAAGTTGTCAATGATGAGATTCAAACATGCAACCTTTGGGTTGCTAGACGTTCGCATTATACGCCCACATCCACCCCGACCAACCACCCTACTTTTGTTCATACCTTAAGTAACATTCTGTCTTATGTAACCATAGCAAACATAACCTATCATGCTAATTTTAGTGTTGCAGATTTACATGTACTATGTTACATCATAGACATGAGACCAGGCTGTATTCTTAACACCTAGAATATGTACCCATTTCTTCTAAAAATGTACCCATTTTAGAAGAAATGGGTACATATTGACATATTGAGGAACATATTGAGGAATTGGCAGTTGAAAGAATACATACCCAATCAAGATCCGGTTTCCTGATAGCGATGGAATTTAGGCTTATGAGTGTTTTAAAGATGCATCTTTCCTACAATGGCCAAAGATGTAATATGTGTTCATGTAATATGTGTATTACATATCATATTCAAAACAGAGAGAATGGTAACTAAAGTAGGGTTTTCACCAACAACGAATTCAACAGGAGAAATTCCACCCCCATTCATTTTCAACAAGGCCACTCTGAGATATGTGCGAGTTGAGCTCTGCTCTAGATTATGCAGGAAAAAAGTATATTTTTTTCAACTAATGTGATTTCAACGTGTCATTGGATTTCATTTACATACCCTACATTATTCATCTCATATCTCTACGTATATACTGTACTCTATATCATCTACTGCATCTTTATGTAATACATGTATCACTAGCCACTTTAAACTATGCCACTTTGTTTACATACTCATCTCATATGTATATACTGTACTCGATACCATCTACTGCATCTTGCCTATGCCGTTCTGTACCATCACTCATTCATATATCTTTATGTACATATTCTTTATCCCTTTACACTTGTGTGTATAAGGTAGTAGTTTTGGAATTGTTAGTTAGATTACTCGTTGGTTATTACTGCATTGTCGGAACTAGAAGCACAAGCATTTCGCTACACTCGCATTAACATCTGCTAACCATGTGTATGTGACAAATAACATTTGATTTGATTTGGATTTAGGTTATAAGTTTGGTGAAAAAAAGACTAAATCCCCTGACGTTGATAACTTTTTGCTCATCCAATCAGTTTTCCACGTTGATTCATCGTCATTACATTAGTTTTTAATTTGTTTTATTTAACTTGGCGTGGTAACGACGTTGATTCAACCAGTTTTTGCCCAGTGGGACTGGGGAGTGGTCTGAGGCAGGCATTAGATTATGAGCGTTTTCAAGTGCAACATTAATAGCGATGGTTTGGGGAAACAGCTCTGAGTTTTAACGATGCTCCTACGAAGGTTCTAACAATGAACTTAGCCTTAACTTCTTATTTAAGATGCTTTTGGGAAACTGGGCCCTGGATATTAGTGTCTTTATGATGTGGTTGATTATGTGACATACTGACTACCCACAGTATATCTCCTTCTTGGGTAAAACCTCTGGCTCCACTCACAGCTCAGCAGTGCTCAGTGCTCCAGGCTTGGGTCTGATTCCAGTCCATTTGCCTTGGCTGATCCCCATTCCTCTCTGATGATAGTGCAGAGCAGATGCTTGGAGAATTTTGACTGCAGGGCACCAGAGCTTCCCTTGTACAGAAGTCCATGTCTCTCAGATGCTTTGCCAATATCTCTCTGACTTTATATGAGTAGCATGGGGACGTCTGTTTCAGGACAGAGAACAACAGGCAGCTGAAACACTCTTTAGGATGCTGTATGGTCAAGGCAAGACTAAGCAAGGCAAGGTTAAAGCATGTCAACACCCTCTATAAAATTATTGAATAATGCTCAGTTTGCTTACGCAATATACTGCGACTGACATTTCAGACTATTTCATATGGTGAACTACCTCACCTTGTGGTGAACTACCTCACCACACTTCTGCACTCACTAGGTCTATCAAAACAAAAAAGTAATTGAATTGGGTAATTACCCAATTAATTTGCTCTCATCAAGCTGCCCAGTCAATATTTTTTTTTTATATCTGTAACCAATGCCTGCAACCTGGTTCAAGTTGTCAGTCAACCTATCAGTGTATTTACAAACAGCACAGGAATGGAAAAATCAATATAATTGATCACATCTTTAGCAGTGCTGCAGAGATTTGCTTTAAAGCAGTATCCAAATCCATAGGATGTAGTGATCACAATATAGTAGCCATATCTAGGAAAACCAAAGTTCCAAAGGTTGGGCCTCATATAGTGTATAAGAGGTCATACAATACGTTTTGCAGGGATTCATATGTTGATAATGTAAATAATATTTGCTGGTCTGTAATTATTTGTGTATTTAACTAGGCAAGTCAGTTAAGAACAAATTCTTATTTACAATGACAGCATAGCCCCGGCCAAACCTAGACGACGCTGGGCCAATTGTGCACTGCACTATGGGACTCCCAATCACAGCCGGTTGTGATACAGCCTGGATTCAAACCAGGGACTGTAGTGATGCCTCTTGCCCTGAGATGCAGTGCCTTAGACCGCTGCACCACTAGGGATCCCGAGAGATGAGGAGCAACCAGATGCTGCACTTGACACATTTATGAAATTGCTTATTCCAGTTACTAATAAGCACGCACCCATTAAGAAAATGACTGTAAAAACTATTAAATCCCCTTGGATTGATGAGGAATTGAATAATTGTATGGTTGAAAGGGATGAGGCAAAGGGTATAGCAAATAAGTCTGGCAGCCCAACTGATTGGCAAACATACTGCAAATTAAGAAATCATGTTACTAAACTAAATACAAATTTTAAATCAACTATAGGACAAAACAAAAATAAATGATATAAAGAATGATAGTAAAAACCTATGGAGCACCTTAAATGAAATTTGGGGAAAAAAGTCTAACTCGGCTCCGTCATTCATTGAATCAGACGGCTCATTCATCCCACTGATATTGCCAACTACTTTAATTACTTTTTCATTAGCAAGATAAGCAAACTTAGGTATGACATGCCGGCAACAAACGCTGACACTAAACATCCAAGTACGGTATATCTGACCAAATTATGAAAGACAAGAATTGTACTTTTGAATTCCGTAAAGTCAGTGTGGAAGAGGTGAAAAAGGTATTGTTGTCTATATACAATGACAAGCCACCGGGGTCTGACAGTCTGGATGGAAAATTACTGAGGATAATAGCGGACAATATTGCCACTCCTATTTGCCACACCTTCAATTTAAGCCTACACGAAGTGTGTGCCCTCAGGCCTGGAGCGAAGCTAAAGTCATTCTGCTACCCAAGAATAGTTGGCTCAGCAGACCAATCAGCCTGTTACCAACCCTCAGATATTTCACAGTAAAAAAAATTGACAACAGACTTTCAGCACGCTTATAGGGAAGAACACTCAACAAGCACAGCACTTACACAAATGGCTAACAATTGGCTTAGAGAAATCGATGATAAAATTATTGTGGGGGCTGTCTTGTTAGACTTCAGTGCAGCTTTTGACATTATCGATCATAGTCTGCTGCTGGAAAAACGTATGTTTTATGGCTTTACACCACCTGCTATAATGTGGATAACGAGTTACTTGTCTAATAGACCACAGAGGGTGTTCAATAATGGAAGCCTATCAAACAAAATTCAGGTAGATTCAGGAGTTCCCCAGGGTAGCTGTTTAGGCCCCTTATTTTTTTCAGTCTTTACTAACCTCTCTGGTAATAGTGGGACGGTAGCGTCTCACCTCGACAACAGCCAGTGAAATTGCAGGGTGCCAAATTCAAAACAACAGAAATCCTATAATTAAAATTCCTCAAACATAAAAGTATTGTACACCATTTTAAAGATAAACTTCTTGTAAATTCAACCACAGTGTCCGATTTCAAAAAGGCTTTACGGAGAAAGCACACCATGCGATTATGTTAGGTCAGCGCCCAGTCACAGAAAACCATACAGCCATTTTCCAACCAAGGAGAGGGCTCACAAAAGTCAGAAATAGCGATTAAATTAGTCACTAACCTTTGATGATCTTCATCAGATGGCACTCACGGGAAGTCATGTTACACAATAAATGTGTGTTTTGTTCAATAAAGTTAATCCAAAAACCTCAGTTGAAATTGGTGCGTTATGTACAGTAATCATTATCTCAAACAAACATCCGGTGAAAATGCAGAGAGCCACATCAGATTACAGAAATACTCATCATAAACATTGATGAAAGATACAAGTGTTTAACGTACATTTAGAGATAAACTTATCCTTAATGCAACTGCTGTGTCAGATTTCAAAAAGGCTTTATGGCGAAAACACACCACGTGACTATGTTAGGTCAGCGCTTAGCCACAAAAACCATACATTCATTTTCCACCAAGGAGAGGTGTCACAAAAGTCAGAAATAGAAAACATTTATCACTTACCTTTGATCTTCAACTGGTGGCACTCCCAGGTCTCCATGTTAGGCAATAAATGTTTGTTTTGTTCGATAATGTCCCGGTTTATGTCCAAAAGCCTCAGTTTAGTTTGTGCGTTTAGTAAAAAAAAAATTAAGTGCAATAAAAGTTAGTTGAAACATGTCAAACGATGTTTAAAATCAATCCTCAAGTTATTTTTGTCATAAATAATCAATGATATTTAAACCGGACAAAAGCTTCGTCAATAGAAAAGGAGAAACAAGAAAGATGTGCTCCCAATCACGCGCTTGGCTCATGCCTGGAAATTTCCACTGTCCACGTGGTGTATCTCCCTCATTTTTCAGAGTAAAAGCCTGAAACAATGCCTAAAGACTGGCCACATGTAGAGGAAGCCGTAGAAATCGTGAACTGGGTCCTAAGTCTTTGTATGGTGGATAGGCTTTCAATGGAAAAACAACCTTTCAAAATAATAGTACTTCCTGGTTGGATTTTCCCCAGGTTTTCGCCTGCCATATCAGTTCTGTTATACTCACAGACATTATTTTAACTGTTTTGGAAACTTTAGAGTGTTTTCTATCCAAATACTAATTATATGCATATCCTAGCTTATGGGCCTGAGTAGCAGGCAGTTTAATTTGGACACGCTTTTCATCCGGAGGTGAAAATACTGCCCCCTACACAAGAGAGGCTAACGACATGCCACTTGAATAAAGCCAGTGTGTCTATGTATGCAGATGACTCAACACTATACATGTCAGCTACTACAGCAACTGAAATAACTGCAACATTTAACAAAGAGCAGCAGTTAGTTTCTAAATGGGTAGCAAGGAATAAGTTAATCCTAAATATTTCCAAAACCAAAAGCATTGTATTTGGGACAAATCATTTACTAAACCCAAAGATTCAACTACATCTCATAATGAATAATGTGGAAATGTAGCAAGTTGAGGTGACTAAACCGCTTGGAGTAACCCTGGATTGTAAACTGTCATGGTCAAAACATATTGACACAACAGTAGCTAAGATGGGGAGAAGTATGTCCATAATAATGCACTGCTCTGCCTTCTTAAAAACACTAGTATTATTTCTTACATTGTTACCCCAGGAAATCTTAAGTCTTATTACATACAGCCGGCAAGAACTATTGGATATAAGAGCAACGTCAACTTACCAACATTACGACCAGGAATAAGACTTTCCCTAAGCAAATCCTCTGTTTGGACCAATACCCAGGACAATGGATCTAATTCCAGTAGTCGACCCAAAACAACAGCGCTGCAGAAGGGGCAGATGAAGCGGCCACCTGATCAGGCTCCGTAGACGTGCACATCGGCCACCGCTCCCGGGTATACTACTAGCCAATGTCCAGTCTCTTGACAACAAGGTATACGAAATTTGAGCAAGGGTTGCATTCTAGAGAGACATCAGAGCTGGTAACATTCATGGAAGCATGGCTCTCTCGGGTCATGTTGTCGGAATCAGCCACCGGGCTTCTCCATGCATCACGCCAACAGAGAATAAACACCTCTCTGGAAAGAGGAAGGGTGTGGGTGTATGCTTCATGATCAACGACTCATGGTGTAATCATAACAACATACAGAAACTCAAGTCCTTCTGCTCACCAGACCTAGAATTCCTTACAATCAAATGCCAGCCATTTTACCTACCAAGAGAATTCTCGTCAGTTATAGTCACAGCTGTGTACATTTCCCCTTCAAGTAGACACCAAGACGGCCATTAAGGAACTTCACTGGACTATATTCCAACTGGAAACCATATATCCTGATGCTGCATTTATTGTAGCTGGGGATTTTAACAAGGCAAATTTGAGAACAAGGCTACCTTAATTCTTCCAGCGTTTTTGATTGCGCTACGCGCAAGGGCAATACGCTCGACCACTGCTACTCTAACTTCCGCGATGCAAACAAAGCCCTCCCCCGCCCTCCCTTTGGCAAATCCGACCATCTTGCTCCTACCGTCTTGTTAGCAGAAACTCAAACAGGATGTACCATCGACAAGAACCATTCAACGCTGGTCCGATCAATCAGTAGCCACACTTCAAGATTGTTTTGGTCACGCAGACTGGAATATGTTCCGGTCAGCCTCAGAGAACAACATCGACCTATACACTAACTCAGTGAGTGCGTTAATAAAGAAGTGGAGGCCTCCCGGGTGCCGCAGTGGTTAAGGGCGCTGTACTGCAGCGCCAGCTGTGCCATCAGAGTCCCTGGGTTCGCGCCCAGGCTCTGTCGTAACCGGCCGCAACCGGGAGGTCCGTGGGGCGACGCACAATTGGCCTAGCGTCGTCCGGGTTAGGGAGGGATTGGTCGGTAGGGATCTCCTTGTCTCATCGCGCACCAGCGACTCCTGTGGCGGGCCGGGCGCAGTGCGCGCTAGCCAAGGCTGCCAGGTGCACGGTGTAGCCTCCGACACATTGGTGCGGCTGGCTTCCGGGTTGGATGCGCGCTGTGTTAAGAAGCAGTACGGCTGGTTGGGTTGTGTATCGGAGGACGCATGACATTCAGCCTACGTCTCTCCCGAGCCCGTACGGGAGTTGTAGCAATGAGACAAGATAGTAGCTACTACAACAATTGGATACCACGAAATTGGGGAGAAAAAGGGGTAAAAAAAAATGTAAAAAATAACAAAAATAACAAAAAAATAAAGAAGAGGATTGGAGATGTTGTACCCACTGTGACTATTAAAACCTACCTTAACCATAAACCAGGGATGGATGGCGGATTTGCGCAAAACTGAAAGCGCGATTTACTGCATTTCACCACGGAAAGAAGTCTGGGAATGTGACTGAATATAAACATTATATATTCCCTCCGCAAGGCAATCAAACAAGCAAATTGCCAGTACAGGGACAAGGTGGAGTCGCAATTCAACCGCTAAGACATGAGACATATGTAGCAGGGTCTAGAGGAAATCACGGACTACAAAAAGAATACCAGCCTCGTCATGGACACAGACGTCACGCTTCCAGACAAAGTAAACACCTTCTTTGCCTGCTTTGAGGATAATACAGTGCCACCATTGTGGCCCGCTAACAAGGGCTATGCCCCTCTGTTTCCTTCTCCGTGGCTGACGTGAGAAAAACATTTAAATCTGTTAACCCTCACAAGGCTGCTGGCCCAGACGACATCCCTAGCCGTGTCCTCAGAGCATGCGCAGACCACCTCGCTGGTGTGTTTATTGACATATTCAATCGCTCCCTATCCCAGTCTGTTCTCCCCACATGCTTCAAGATGGCAACCATTGTTCCCGTACCCAAGAAGGCAAAGATAACTGAACTAAATGACTATCGCCCCGTAGCACTCACTCCTGTCATCATGAAGTGCTTTGAGAGACTAGTCAAGTATCATATCACCTCCACTTACCGGCCACCCTAGACCCACTTCAGTTTGCATACCGCCCCAACAGATCCACAGACGACGCAATCGCCATCACACTGCAACCTGCCCTATCCCATCAGGACAAAAGGAATACCTATGTAAGAAATCTGTTCATTGACTACAGCTCAGCATTCAACACCACATCAAGCTGGAGGCCCTGGGTCTCAACCCCGTCCTGTGCAATTGCGTCCTGGACTTTCTAACGGGCCGCCCCCAGGTGGTGAATGTAGGAAACAGCATCTCCACTCGCTGACACTCAACACTGGGACCCCACAAGGGTGCATGCTCAGCCCCCTCCTGTACTCCGTGTTCACCCACGACTGCGTGGCCATGCACTCCTCCAACTCAATCATCAAGTTTGCAGATGACACAACAGTAGTGGGCTTTATTACCAGCAACAAAGAGACAGCCTACAGGGAGGAGGTGAGGGCACTCGGAGTGTGGTGTCAGGAAAACAACCTCCCACTCAATGTAAACAAAACAAAGGAGATGATCGTGGACTTCAGGAAACAGCAGAGCACCCCTCCTATCCATATCGAAGGGACAGTAGTGGAGAAGGTGGAAAGTTTTAAGTTCCTCGGTGTACACCTCACAGACGAACTGATATGGTCCACCAACACAGACAGTGTGGTGAAGAAGGCGCAACAGCGCCTCTTCAACCTCCGGAGGCTGAAGAAATTTGGCTTGTCACCCAAAACCCTGACAAACTTTCACAGACACCTACAGCACCCGATGTCACAGTAAGATCAAAAAGATCATCAAGGACAACAACCACCTGAGCCACTGCCTGTTCACACCATCCAGAAGGCGAGGTCAGTACAGGTGCATCAAAGCTGGGACCGAGAGACTGAAAAACAGCTTCTATCTCAAGGCAATCAGACTGCTAAACAGCAATCACTAACTCAGTGAGTCTGCTGCCTACATTGACACCCAACCACTGGCCACTTTAATAAATGGATCACTAGTCACTTTATACAATGCACTCTAAATAATGCCACTTTAACAATGTTTACATATCTTGTATAACTCATATCACATGTATATACTGTATTTTATTTATAATGTTTACATATCATACATTACTCATATCACATGTATATACTGTATTTTATACCATCTATTGCACCTTGCCTATGCCGCTCAGCCATCACTCATCCATATACTTATGTACATGTACATATTCTTATTCACCACTTTAGATTTGTGTGTATTAGGTAATTGTTGGGGATTGTTAGATTACTTGTTAGATATTACTGCACTGTCGGAACTAGAAGCACAAGCATTTATCTACACTCACATTAACATCTGCTATCCATGTGTATGTGACAAGTAAAATTAGATTTGAACCAGGTTTAAAGGCATACACAAAGGTACAGACACATGCACGTTCATTGTGATATTGTTGTATGGTGGTATCAAACATTTTGTATTGTAGACATGTGGTGGTGTAATAATGTTACATGATGCACTGTTTTATATTTTGTTTAATATGTAATGTAAGTGCTTTAATTTGTTTGGACCCCAGGACGAGTAGCTGTTGCCTTGGCAGCAGCTAATGGGAATCCCTAATAAATATAAATACAAATACAAATACCTTGATGAATAGACCTCTCAGAAAACGTTTTTGGACAGAAATGAAATCCTTGAAATCACAAGAGTGAAAAAATGAAACAGTGTTTCTCAAAGACTTTCTCACACCGAGAAGTGTCATGTGAGTGGGCCTCAGTCTCTCATTGCTTTTCCCCATGCGTGTGTACATAGAGATGTTAAAACTGACTGGGTTGTCGTGTGGCCAATGAGGCGTAGCGATGAGTCACATAGGGCCGCCTGCCTGCCAGCCCGCCCGCCCGCCCGCCTGCCCGCCCGCCCGCCTGCCTGCCTGCCTGCCTGCAGGACGGTCGCACCAGGGCTAATTGATCAGCGGATGTCTCCTCAGAGTGCTAATGAGGAACTTTCACATTGCAAGCCCACGCATGAGTCCAGCTCCATCTCTGTGGATACCAAACAATGCAAGTTTTCCTTCTAAAAGAATACAAAAGAAAGTACATTAGGGAGGGAAAATGGTTTGATATAACCTTCTAGAGGTCAAGAGTCACGTTTTGATTCTGAGGTGACAAACTGCCCTTGCCCTGAAAACGGTATAATCACCAATATCCTCACTAAAATCCACAGCAGGTTTTCCTTTCTCACTCTGTCAATGATGGTTTTACTACCATTTTTTTGGATGAGCATTTGTTCCCCCTGTATGATGATGTATGGCAGAGAAATCAGCTGATGTTTGAACCATTCCTGCCAATCACCATGGTTCACTTGAGGAGATGTGTCCTGCCTACCATGCCCCTATCCCTCCTCTCCTCTCACTCATGGAGCTGCTTCTCAAAGATAGATGGAAGGAGGTAGGGAGAATCACTTTAAAGATTTATCACAAAGTGACTCTCAACTAGCATCACTTTCTCTATGAAATCTCACCTGATATAAACCCTCCTGAACTCAGCAAGGTTGTCAAGCAAATAGGCTATACACACCATGGAACAATATGTTGTTGTTTTTTACGCTCTTTAGTCCAAGCCTTTAAGATCTATGGTTTGGTACAATAACTGTAAAGTAATAGCATGTTTTCCAGTGGTTTATTCACTTGAGATACACTTTGCTAAATAGATTTTTTATCATTTTCCCAGCTTGTCTCACAGCTCTATATGTACATATGATATGATGAAGATTCACACCACATCCATACGATATGTCCTAATTTGCAGCCCCACTAGCACAGCAGGCTCTATGGAAAGTACAGGGTTAACATCTGCCGTGTTTCTATCATCTCCTTCAGTGGCGTGTTTCTATCATCTCCTTCAGTGGCGTATGCTCAGGGAGTTATTTACACAGCCCTCTGCAGCCCTCCCAGTTCCCGAGACAGGCCAGTCACACAGAAACCAGGGACAAGCACAGAGCTGACAGAAAGAAAAAAACATACAAATCTGACTCCAGTCAACAGATGGCCAATTAAATGTTTGCATAATTCTAATGATGTGGTGGGGTGGTGATGAAGATGTAAGGGCCCAGCTGTTGTTGTCCATCTCAGGCAGAGCTGAGCAGAGGAGGCAGATGAATATTCATGTGGCATTTTACGACTTTTCAATTGCTCCGTACTCATCACAATGTGCTTTACTAACTAATTAAATGATCTTGATGCTCATGTTCATTAACGATGGCCATGGAGATACGTATAATTAACAATGGCCGTGGAGATACGTAACCATCAGGGCAAAAGTAAAGTTAAATCAAGTTAAAATAGTTCAATGAAGATTAAATATTGTATTAGTTAGTTTTAAATAATAAAAAGAGCAAAAGTAAGGGAACCAGTGTTTCTATGAGCAATTTTAAAACGCCAAAAGACAAATGTAAAACTTATAGGTCAAAGTCCACCGCAAGTTATGGGGCAATGCATATAAATACATATGGGCTACAAACAGTATTTACATCCAACCTACATCATCGTGCTTATGTGCGTCATTGTCAAGAAACATTTCACACTGCTTCAACTGCTTTCAGTATCAGAGAGAGAGAGAGAGAGAGAGAGAGAGAGAGAGAGGACTCACATAAAGGCAGATTCCGATTTGACACTTGAATAGCCTGATAATAAACAGTATTTTAATAATATATGCAATGTGAGCTTGGCTTGTCGATGCAGAATAAGTATGTTAGAGTCAACTCCATTGGCCTATGAGTAACAAAGGTCTCCATAGCCCAGGAAATGTCCCTCTGCTATCACAGGGAAATACCTTTGCATTTCTGACATTGACTGACTTGCATGTTTGAGTCTAACTCAGTCTAAAACCCTGGTAACACTTTATTTGGATAGTTCATCTGTAAATGCTCTACAGACTATCAATAACATTTAAACGAACTATCTACTAGCCCTAACCATAGTTCTAAACATAACCTTAACCCTGACCCTAAATGTAACCTTAGTAAACAGCTGCTTATCAAGAGATAGTTTGTTGATAGTAAGCATCAACAAACTAAATCCGGACTATCCAAATAGTGTGATCAAAACCCTTTGTTTTTCTGAGACATCCATGACTTCCAACTTCCAAATGTGTAAATTGAAAGAAAACATAACACTGGACAAAACAGCCAAGGTAAGAGGTTTGTTTTTGAGTGCAAATTTGTTCCAGCACAGCAGTGCTGTGATCCCTATGTTAGTAGTGTAATAGAGGGTGAAGGAAGTCAAACACAAGCTCCAAATAGCTCTTAACTTCTGAGTGAAGAGCTCTGCACTGTGTTCCTCTTTGTCAAAAGCTTCTGCTCCAATAACTCCATCTATACAGTTATCAGGCTTTCTTCCTGTATGACGCAGGAACTGGGTACTTTCAGATAAATGATTCAGATGGATCTCCTATAAATACCACTCTGTTAAAAGGAGTGAGGAGATGTGTCCCCAAAATGTGTCTGCAGTATGTTGCATCAGCTTTACATAGCGCTACTGTTTGATTTATGTCTCACTAAGAATTTTGGTGAGTAAGACAAAGCTAACTTCAGAGCTTTGGGATTTGACAGAGTCATGTATTCATTAAAATGAAAGAATGACAAGACTGCACACAGAGAGAAACTGCCTGTATGTTGTGTTTGCAACGTGTGTATTTTCTATATAATATATACTTATTTTATCTGTTTTAAAGTCTAAAAACAACGTCCTACCTGAATTCCCGACGAAACAGATAAAAAATGATATTTAAAAGAAAATGTGCCTGTAATTCTAAAACCGATGGTCTCGTGATACAGCAAAAGAATAAGTATAGTCCAGTATTTTGAAAATTGTATTTATGAGCTGAATGTGTCTCTGAAAATGTACTGAATGTGTGAATGAGAAAGTGGAGGCAAAGTGGGGCGTAGTTCCTCTGCTGGTAAAGCAGGAGAAAGACAGTACGGCAGGAGTCCAGCCTCCTATAGATACACTCAAGGCATGCACTACTGGTTGAAGATTTATACCTGTATTAACATGTACAGTACACACTCACAGGACAAAACGTTATCCCCGAAGTATTGTAAATGCCAGGGTTCAATAACAGAAGGAACATGTTTTTGATTTGATTAAATCAGTAACTGAAACTTTACAGGGTTTTTCTGAAGTTCATGTTTTTCTGAAGTTTCTAAAAATTAAACAACTATGTCGTATTCCGTATGTGGTTATGTGCCATGGATCTCTTATAATGTGATGGTTGATAAGTGATTTTGGGGAGTCCCTAAAACGAAGCAGAACAAATAAGTGACGTCTGACAGCAATCCCTGTTTACTGCCAGCTTAGTGCCAGCGTGCTGACTGACTCATAAGTAGTGAATAATAATAATTAACATACCAATTAGACATCTGCTCTATCTCCAGCACTGTCGTGAGGATTAAGTGATTACAATTAAAGTCAAGTGCTCAAATGAGCAAAGAAACACACATCATCCCTTAATTGGCAGCGATCAACAGGCCAATGGGCTTTAAAGTGTTGGGCTGAGGAGTGGAGTTTGATTGTTTTGTGAAGAGGGGGCCCGCAGAGCTTGTCATATCTGATTAAGTGAAGGGAGATAAGGGGCCAAATGAGCTGGATTGAGCTGTGAGCACCACATGTGGCACAACCACTGGGTGTCAGCACCAATCACATCACGTCACAGCGTCCCTCCCTCTGACAACTAAATCAATGGTCTAATTGACCGGGACCATGGCCACTGTCACAGCAGCATGAAACACACAGGACGTAGGGACCATCCAGTTATGGCCTGTGCTTTATGATAAACCAGTTATAGTTCAGGGATAACCAAGGGAGGGCAGTGAGCGAGCCAAGTACTCAGGTTTAACCACGAGATGGCACAGTTAGACCACAAAAAGTAAAGCCAAAATGTAATCTTATAGTCCATTGACGGGAGTTCATGTTTCAAACTGCCTTTTGTTTTATGATGTACAGATTAATTACTTGAATTAATTCAATATACTAACACAAACTGAGGAGGGAGAAATTAATGAACACTTCAATATTATCATAAATGGGCCATCTACACTGTACGTTTAGAGGGTAAGCACTCATCAATATCACCATCAGTGTGGGAGTTGTATTGTACTGTACTGTGCATAATCAGGAATGCAACCTAGGTTGATATTTTGAAAGAGCGAAATCTATCATCCGGCCCTCTGACCTCTGCTTGTCCAGGTTCACAGGGGTCACATGACAGAGGGGAGGGAAACTCTAGCTCATATTTTCTTAAACTCCTACCGGATTTCCAGCTATTTACCCCCTGGGCCAGGGAATTCAATGTGTCCAACGTGTTTACATTCAGCGTATGTCTGCCCTCTTCTTTAATACTTCTCTGAATGAAAATGTGTCAAATGTAGAAAAATAGATTTTAGATTTCGATTCAATGTTTATTTAGTCACATGCACAGGGTTGCAGATGTAGTTGCAGTGTACAGTGAAACTCTTAAGGTCTGAGCTCCAACAGTGCAGGGGTGAATGAAACAATAATACAAACAATAATCATTATAATATATACATGTTTACAACTATGTGATGTGACTATGGTCTTCATCAAAACCCTTGAATACATTGCTTTGTCAAATATTGACTAAGTAGGCCTATACAATCACAGAGCATGTATATACTTTTAGAAACATCCTGATGGGAACAAGGAAATATTTTCAACATTTCTTACAACCTTCCAAATGACCAACAGTTCATGTCATCTATCTTTGTATCTTTGTTATAATTCAACACTATTATCACAATTTGTTAGAACATTCCATAAGAAGATCACATGAGAGCACCAAGCCAATGCACTGAGAAAGAGCAACACCACTCATTTCAGAGGCTTCTGTCTATCTGCATATCGACAGACAGACAGAGCATGTTGATCTGTCTGCAGTCTCTGCACCCATCCCTGTTTCCACGGCAGCGCAGCAGCCTGCTTGTGCATTCATAGAAATCCTGCCTATTAATTTCCAAGAACCAAGGTTAGCTCTACGCTGATGAAATATGTGCGAGGAGGAGCAGAAGCAATTTCTATCTTTAAGCAAACAGACACCCCTTCAGTTTATTCTGTTTTGGTTGGCTGGGGCTGGTAGGGGGATGGGGAGGGTGGCTGGTAATTTTTTGCCCGGCTGTGGGTTCCTGCATTTCAATCAGACTGAGAAAACACAATCTGGCCGAGGTCGGAGGGATGTTTACTCAAAACATACAGTATATAACAGTGTGCACATACAGGCTGCCATCAAAGGAATCAATGACTTAATATCAAATGTCTACACTTACACACATACATATGTTGTATACAATATGAGAATGCTGATTTAGAGTTTTTTACGCTGTATTATGTCTATCCAAAAGTCCAAAGCTGTAAGTTTAGCCCAGTGTATTCTTTTCAGTTCATTTTTTTTTCTTTCTCATTCTTTTCAGTTCATCAGTTCATATCTTGTTTCATCAAGTAAAGGTTTATTTAACCTTTAGTTAACTAGGCAAGTCAGTTAAGAACAAATTCTCATTTACAATGACGGCCTACACCTGCCAAACTCGTACGACGCCCTATGGGACTCCCAATCACGGCCGGATATGATACAGCCTGGAATGGAACCAGGGTGTCCGTAGTGACGCCTCTAGCACTGAGATGCAGTGCCTTAGACCTCTATGCCACTCAGGAGCCTATATATTACATCTCTTACATGCAGAGACTATGTCACACAAGCCCCACTAGGTTACTGTATAAATGATTCACCAGCACACTGACTATGGGTGCCTGCACTGCTCTCTGGCTGCTCTCTGGTGGAGTGAATCAGTATGCAGGGACAGAGTCAGAGGCATGCCCCCTTGCAGAGTGGAGCTGCAGGTTGGTACCCATCACACATCAGACAGGATCAAAACATCTCAACCTGTCCTTCCCTGGCTCCTGACTGACATCAAATCCATTCTATGGGAGTGTTGCCATCCTCAGCGGAGTCTGCAATAAGACTGCAGCTCATCCAAACTGTACATAACATCTATGCATCGAATTACGTGTCCCAGTTCCCACTGGAATGAAGCATGTGGGACTGACTGACTGACAAGCTGACTGCGTCAGAATGGCCTTGGAAATTATAAGCATGCAAGAACAGTTCCCAGTTCCCACAAGGGTGCGTGCTCAGCCCCTCCTGTACTCCGTGTTCACCCACGACTGCGTGGCCATGCACTCCTCCAACTCAATCATCAAGTTTGCAGATGACACAAAAGTAGTGGGCTTTATTACCAGCAACAACGAGACAGCCTACAGGGAGGAGGTGAGGGCACTCGGAGTGTGGTGTCAGGAAAACAACCTCTCACTCAAAGTCAACAAAACAAAGGAGATTATTGTGGACTTCAGGAGACAGCAGAGGGAGCACCCCCCTATCCACATCGAAGGGCCAGCAGTGGAGAAGGTAGAAAGTTTTAAATTCCTCGGTGTACACATCACAGACGAACTGAAATGGTCCACTCACACAGACAGCGTGGTGAAGAAGGTGCAACAGCGCCTCTTCAACTTCCGGAGGCTGAAGAAATTTGGCTTGTCCCCCAAAACCCTGACAAACTTTTACAGATGCACAATCGTTAGCATCCTGTTGGGCTGTATCACAGCCTGGTACGGCAACTGCACCGCCCTCAACTGCAAGGCACTCCAGAGAGTGGTGCGATCTGCACAAAGCATCACCAGGGGCAAACTACCTGCCCTCCATGACATCTACAGCACCCGATGTCGCAGGAAGGCCAAAAAGATCATCAAGGACAACAACCACCCGAGCCACTGCCTGTTCACACCGCTATCATCCAGAAGGCGAGGTCAGTACAGGTGCATCAAAGCTGGGACCGAGAGACTGAAAAACAGCTTCTATCTCAAGGCAATCAAACTGCTTAACAACAATCATTAACTCAGATGCTGCTGCCTACATGGAGACCCAATCACTGGCCACTTTAATAAATGGATCACGAGTCACTTTATACAATGCACTCTAAATAATGCCACTTTAATAATGTTTACATATCTGGTATAACTCATATCACATGTATATACTGTATTTTATTTATAATGTTTACATATCTTACATTACTTATATTATAAGTATATGCTGTATTTTATACCATCTATTGCACCTTGCCTATGCCACTCGGCCATGGCTCATCCATAAACTTACATGTACATACTCTCATTCACCCC